>NW_009952251.1:143333-166413 GCF_000747805.2 Chaetura pelagica
GCTCTTCTGCCAAGGCCAGCACTTTTCAACTTTCAACCTCAACTCTTGCTGTTAAAGAACACTTGGGAAAAAGAGCACTAGCACCTTCTTCCTTGCTCAACATGGGATCCCACTGAAACATATTCCTTCTATGAAATGTGCTGAGTTTTGAGAAGTAAATTGAAATTTAGTAAATTGAACTTGTAAGCAGGAATTTCCCAATGCAGAAGGGAGTCTGATAAAATACTGGCACTGTGGAACCTAACAAAGGGATGATTTAGATTTTATTCATATTTTTAGTGGTTTTAGACACTTGCTGTGCAACCATATTTTTTAACAGTAAGAAATAATAATAATAACAATAAGAAAGCAAGAGCAACAAATTCTGCTGTCTGTGTTTTTGCTGTTTTTTCCTCATCAAATGGCCTGGCTGCTGTGTTAAGTGTTCTGTTGCCCAATATTAAGTAAAGACATTCCGGCTGAACTGTATGTCATAGGCCCTGTATGATAGGAGGTACTGAGTCTTCTGTAATCCAGGTGATGTTAGATTTTCTGCCTTCTGAGCAGAAATGAGGACTGGCCCTGCTGCCTCCAAGGGGGTATTGCTGTTCAAGACAGATGATATGTGAATAATCTCATGTCCTATAGTAGTATACAGTTCATAAAGTAGTATATCAAATTCAGCATGTATGTTGTGAATGCATACAATTGAGCAAGAAGACAAATGCTGGTTTCTCTTCTAAAATGCAGTCTAATGGCCAATTACAAGATTTTTCTGGGTTTAGTCCATTCATTTATTTTCTTTATACACTGGAAGTAATAGTTGTCAAAATCTCTATTGCAAATAATGCACTTCTGTGTTAGGAAGATCAGTGCTGCATGTGGCAACAGATAATGACAGTGAGTCTCAAGGAACATGCACCCAGGGGAGAGCTGGACTGGGTATATGCTTTACACCATCACGTATTCCAAGAAAAGTCAGAGTAACAGGCACCCAGAGCGAAATTATTACTTTGAAGTTATGATATGACTCAAACCAAAGTAAGAAAATTGGATTCTTAGGAGATCCCAAAGTTTCTTGCATTGCAATATAGTATGATTATATCGACTTATGTTCTATACTTCAGAATTTGATGATAATGTATTCAAGATAAAATAAACGTTTATAATTTGGAATACATTCCTGTGCCTTCCATCGCTGGTCTGCAGTCATCAAAACAAAGTCATTCTGACAATTGTAATTCCATCTCTCCTGTGGAATGATTATAGGGGAATTGAGCAAAATACTATCTAGTGGTACCCACCAATGGATTAGCATTAACATTTACATTTGCATTTGAAGATAATTTTCAAAGTATTTCTCCTAATTTGCTAAGAAGATACCTGTCAAGTTAGCAATTAAACTGTAATTTGGTCACTGATGTGTTTACATGGATTAATAGATCTCTCTCTTAAGCATGTGCTTCTGGGTTTGTAATAACAACTATAATGCATGGTAGCATGACCCCACTTGAGTTTCACACACCCATGCACAAAATCAAATTCCATCACATTTTAATGCAAATTTTACCTTTGCAAATGATGGCCTGAAAAGAATGAGTTTCCATGGTAACCTTAGGGAACACATAACCTGTTTATCATAACTTCTTCATGAAGCAAGACAGGGGGTGGGGAATATGCTTTGATGTCAGCTGTATTTTTCTGTAGACTGCTTTATGCTGTAGCACATATAGAGTATTTACCAAAATGCTCCCATACTGTCCTAAATAAACTTTTTTCCCTTTTTTAGGAACAGAAGCAATCATATGGAATAACATAGCAGGGAACTGCAGTAAGCAGTATTCAAAACCATTAACTGACCTTTCAGCTCCTGTGTATAGTTTGACAACTAGGTCAACATTTTGGAAGACCAAAAACAAATTAATACTTAAAACAGCTCTCTTCCATCACTTTCTCTTTCCTTCTTTTCCCTCCATGCTTTACATTTGGCCCTCAGGTATCCCTTCTGTCTTTCAAAGACACTTTAAGTTTTTTGTTTCCTTGTTCTTCCACTTCACTGCTGAAAGTAGTGTTTGAAAAATACCTTGAAGTATCTCTGAATTCCTACATTGTGGAGCTAACACAGAAAATAATATATTGATTATACTTCACATTCAGTGCTGACTTTCAAAGTTGAGGTGGTGGCTTCTGGAGCTGCCATTATCAAGGAGTGAGTTTGATGGCTGCTAGCATCTGCAAGGTTGTATTTTTTCTGCAGATGCACAGTAACTACTGGCTAAAGGAAAGTATGTCTGCAACATTTTTTTAAGGTCATTAGGAGTAAGGAACAGATGTTGAGGTTTTTCAGAATGCTGCTTTGAACTGCCATTTAGGAGTCGACTGACAAGACTGACCCTATAGGCAGTGATTTTTGGGACTGGAACACAGAGGAACCATTGCCCACAGTTACCCATCTGGTATCCATCTGGTACCAGCAAACAACAGACAGTACCAAATCACAGAGAAACTGTACCAACTGCTAAATTGGTATCAGTAAGCAAAGAAGGTCACCACCTAACAGCAGTTGCAAGCAGGAGAAACAATGTCTGGAACATTTACAGACTGGTATCTGAAGATTCGGAGGAACCTGATGCCATAGCATACGGAAAGCAATTCCTCTCTCTTAGCCTACTTATGCTGATGTTGTTTGCTCAGTATTAATCAAGGTTTGGGAGGGGGTTTTTTGTAAACCATATTAAATTTGCCGTGTGGAGAGCTTTTGTCATGATTCCATTGAGAGAGTGCCTCTCTTTAGTGGCATCTACGTTTAACAGGATTAAGTGGATTTAATACCCTGTGCTACAGACTAACCATTCAGATTCTAGGAGTAGTGTTCCAGGGTAGTGTCAAAACACAATGGAAGGAGTTGAGGTTAACTTTTAACTCTGTGACGATTTACTCTTTGCTGTTCTTCTTTGATGTGAACTATTCTCTGGGAAAGTTGTGGCAGTGGGGTTGTTTCCCAATGTTATCAGCATCTTTGTCTTTTTCCCTTTGTTAATTTTCCCCCTTCTTCCTCTTTTTTTTTTTTTTTTTTTTTTTTTCCCTCTTGAAGCAATGTGCTGGTTTGTACAGTAGCTAAATGTTTAGAATGTAATAATGCAGCAGAGAGAGATTTTACAGCCTCTAGGCACTGCCCCTTCAACTCTTGAGGACCTCCAGCAAGGCATGGTTTTATAGACAATGAAAGGCTCATTCTCCCCCGTGAAGCTGCCTGCCTGCAGGAAGCTTTTCACTGTTTATTTCCACTACTTGCTCTGCAATTTAGTTCCATGCCCTGCTATTTCCCTCTCCCCTCCCCCTTTTCTTTCCCTGACATACACATGCACGTGCTCCCCGCATACACATTCAGCACCAACACCAGATGTATGTAGATATGGCAAAATAGCATTATCTCAATGTGTGTGTTAAAAACCTCAAAAATAGCCCAAACATTTTAATTTTGCTATCCTCATCATAAATGGAAATATTGATCTGTCCCCTATTTGCTTTCCAGGTACTGACACTGTCATTTCATTTTCCCTAAAAAGAACACAAGCTCCTAGCTGGGCTGCAGAGCATGGCCATTACAACCTGGCTTTGGTGCCAAGAACTCTGCTGACTTAGCTAGAGAAAGATGCTGAAAGCCCCTGACTTTGAGAGAAAATTCAATTCAATTTACTTCGTACAGTGTCTCTCATGAAGTATTTCAAAATGCCTTATATCAGGAGATAACATAATGAGAAAATGCTTTTGAGAACTGGGTATTCAGATAGCAAGACAAAATGATACACAACAATGAACTGGAGTAAAAGAAAAGATGACTGTCATTTAAAAGCAGTAATCATCTGGATAAGTAGGCTTGTAAACTAATTACAGTGAGAAGAGAAGCAAAGAATGCAAGACTGGGAGGAACAAGAAGCAGCTTAGTTTTAAACAGGCTAAGGCAGAGAACTGGTTTCATGGAGGGGAAGGAATTGTGCACAGTACTGTAGAACAACTACGGGAGCTCTGCAGCAATGTATTCACATGTATGTATTATGTATGCTGTGTGTTGCATTACAAGTGTATCTCAGTGACGAGTTATTCTCTCTAGTGACTGGGAAGAAATTATGTTGGCCTGGTCCAGTGGAGGAGCAATTGAAATGCCCCCTTGTAGCTGAAAAGAATCAGTTCTTGATGGGTGCTGAGATTTTTTTGTTTTGCTGCTTTTAAGTTTTGCTCTCAGCTCAAGGGTCTCTGTTTGCCTCACTCTGAGAATAGGTTTGTAACAGAGGGTGTTGCAAATGCAGTGCTCATTAAATACAATTAAGAGGTAGATTTAAGCAAAACAGATGATATGACTAATGGAAAAAGATGCCACCCACAGAGACGGACACGGGCCAGGAAATCATCTCATTTTGCATGGTCACAGGAAACCATAGTCCTCCAGCACCAGAGATCGAGGGATTGCAGAGCTAGGGTTCAGAAAGCATAATGTTATCTTTGTGGGGCTGTGCAAAAACACTTTGCAGTTTTGGCTTCCCCTCCATCTTTGCTATTTTCTCTCTACTTAGTGTTGCAAGGTACAGCAAATGCTGTGAGCTTGTTTTCTACTAAGCTAAGGCAATTGCTATGTTTTTAAACTGTTACAGGAACAGCCTGTTTCCCTTTTAAAGATCCCATCTGTGTTTGTATTTCCCTCAGTCTATTGCCTTTATAGAGGATTTTCCCCTCTCTAAATCTAAACCATTAGTTTCACCTCCTTGAACAAGAGGTAGGGCAATATTGTGGAGGAAAAGTAAATCCTGTGATAATCAGCCCTACTTAATTCCAGCATGGAGCACTGCTGTCATCAGTGTTCCTGGTCTTCATTGCACAGGGAGAAGCGACAATAACAGTAAGTATGTACATTTGTGCGTCTATATATGTGTATAGAGAGACACAGACAGAAAGGGGGCATTTAATTGCCTAGTAATCTGACTAACCAAGTAGTGTTCTGATTGCATACAGCTGATTTGCCAAGTGAAAATTTTCAAAACTACTCACCAGCAAAACCAAGATCATCAGTGACTCTGGAGTGTGTGTCTGTGTTTCTTGCAGGGAAGGATGGTTTGATTACTGTCTCTTTTTTCCTTTAGACAAGGATGTTTTTCTCACCCAAGGGAAATGCATTCTAGCAGCATGAACATAACTATTAATCAACACTTAAGCAATAATCAGTGAATGAAAAATTATGACCAGAACCTGAAAATGTACTTGCACAGCCACTTTGCGCTTTTCCTTTGAGATCATGCCCTTGCATTTTAACATGAACAATTCTTACAAAATTAGTGCTCATATATTCCAAAAGGTGGTAATTTAAAAAAAACAAAAACAAAAACAAAAACAAAAACCCAGCACTTTCACTTAAAAAAATAAATACTAACAGTGGATGATACATTAAGATATGCATAAGTAACATTATAAAGCTACTACCTCAGTAGTCTTGTGAGATGGATCCTCAATCAATGTGAACCAGCAGTACATTATGGGGTTACTCCAGAGATGGACATGTCAAGATTATCATTACGCGAATGCTATATTCAAATATGTAAAGACATGTTTGGGATACAGAGATATAGATGTTTTTATTGTGTAGTTTCACCCAAAGAGGAGATACAGCCACAGAGAGCTGCAGGTGTATGTCAGCTTTGGGAATGCCTCCAAGAGGAATCAAATGCTATTGAAATTAAAACAAACCACCCTCATCAGTATTTAGCATGCTTTCCTGAATCAAGGCCAAGGTATAGGGTAGCACCCAGCAGAAATCAAGGCAGTAAGATTCTACTAGGGGTGCAATGATTCCTTCTTTTAGCTCTTCAAGATGTTTTTTTACAAACATAGTCATAGTTCTAATAGCATCAAGTGTTGTGGTTTTTTTAATAATTTCAAAATCAGATTGTTATGAAATGCATAAAGTGAGCATAAACTTAAGAAAAAGAAGGCTCAGCATTCCCTGAGACTGAGCCCAGAAAACAGAACTTTAAGGGTCTTACAAGAACATGACTTGGTGACTGGGCTGTGAACAGACAACTATAGCCCTCTGTTGATTGACCTTCCCTAATTATTTACCCTGTATTTTTTGTTGACAAGAAAATTTTAAAAGTTTCAATTAGTTTCGAGACGACACAAAACAAACTTTGAAGACATCAGGCCATGATATGAGAGCCTCTAACAATTACATTCCCAAGATGTTTGTAAAATGGAGTGGGAACAGAAACACAAGGTTTCTCAGGACCTGCTGGGAAACTGCTGCGTCCTTCCTTATTATTGAAAGCTGTCCTATGAGCAAGTTTGTAACCAGTAAGTTGGAAGTGTTTCCTCTCCAGTGGTGGAGGTGGTTTTGAGAGTTGCTGTGGAATCTCATCTTGGTTTGCCATTGCAGCCACTTAGTGAAGAAAAGCACCACTAAGAGTATCAAACAGAAGAATTAAAGGTGCTGTCTTATATCCAAACAATGGTAAAGTAGTACTGATGGGCTCATATAACATTATTCTCTTCTTTGAGGACCGCTTCTGTCATTAAAATCAATGCAACTTAATTAAAGCAAATTATAGATAGATACATCTATAAATAAGATATTAAAGTGCACTGCTGAATATGATAATTGCTGCATATTTAGCAATCAGCGTGTGTGTTCTGCTTTTGCCAGGAGGGATTTCTTTCAGTAGAATCAATGGAGCTTTATTAAAAACCATCCAAATTAGAGGGAGAAATTATGAGTGTTATAATAACGCAAAATCACTGTTTCAACTTTCATCGCAAAACCAGGAAAGCAAAATACATCCCTCTTTGTGTATGTAACGAAAACATCAGGAAAATTCTTTTGAATTGTGGACACTGGTAGAATTTTTAATTTTTACCTTTTGATGGAAAACATAAAAAAGCTGGATGAAGGAAAACATGTTTTCTGTGGAAATGCTGGAGGTCTTGAAGGATGGGGTAATTAGGCTATTACAGCAGTAAGAAATTATTAAGACACCTTTAATAAACTCCCTCCATTTCACATGGAACATCCAGTTCACTGCTTACATAACCCACCTGTTTTAGCAGCTAAGAGTGTTAGTTGAATAAAATAGTACTTTTAAATTTCACTTGCAGTCCCTAGAACCATGCAGATTGTTGAAATGCCAAAAATAAAATGGGTGAATTTCAGTGCTTCACCTGTATATGAAACATTGAGACCCAGGTGGGGAACAAATTCAGTTTTACCTCTCTTCGTTTTTCTTCAGTTTTCACTTAATTGAAAACAAAAACCAACTGTGTCTCAGCAGAGGGGAGACCTGGAGGTTAAAGGGCAAATTCCGTTATACCACTGCTCTTTTTGGCATGCTGAATCTCAACCCGTGTGATTAGAAACGCTCACAGACAAAAGAACAGTTTTGAGAACAGAGGTCAAACCAGCATCTGAATCAAGTCCTTTACCAGATGATCACAAGACTATTGAAAAAATCTACTCAGCAATGCAGCAGTAGTACGTACCATGATTATACACAGACTTCCAGGCATAGAGCAGAACTTGGTGGCATTTTCAAAGCACTGGGGTAATGGCAGAGCACATGCCTCACTCTGCAGCCTTCCTCGGCTGGCTTCTGTCTTTTTGTGCATGTCAGTCATATAAAATGCAACAGTAGTATCATGCCATTTTTAATGGGGAGAAAACCACAATGCACAAGGTCAAGTGACTTTCCTGAGTGTGCACAGTGAATAAATGAAAAAGTTAAGAGTCCCAGGACTCTCATCTTCATAAGGTCTTCCTGATCTCCCATAATTTCAAGTAAGTCAGGCATGACTCAGGTGGAGTCAGCAGTGTTTTGAACTGCATTCACAAACACGTAGCTAAAATCACATCAGCCTTGATGAAGTTATGCTAGTGCTACATATCTAGTGGGCAGCACACATGCCTCATTTTTTTTCTGAAGTTAATGATAATTGAAATGTTTAGGGAAGGCTCATTGTTCAGAAGACGGGGAAACACCTACTGTGCATAATTCCTTTCTAAGAGTGTGAAACTGACTCTGAGCTGTGTTTTTTCTTTAGCTAGTTAAGAACCTTTAAACTTTTTTTTTAACAAAATGATCTCTGCAAAGATGATAAAACTTTTCTATATGCAACTCTAAATAAAATACTTGCAGGAGAGGGAAAAAATGACTGCAGCTTTGTGAGATAGCCACCCTGAAAATGGCTCTACTTTCTTCTTTTCCTTATGAGCAGTACCCAAGGTCTTGGGTCTTCAGCCTGCCGACTTCACTTGGGACAGACCTGGAGCAGGGAGCTTGGGTAGCTAAGGCAGGAGTTTGTGAGAGGAGGTAGAGCCCCATGCAAAAACACACTGTTCTGCACAATCTGTCTCCAGTACTAAGGGCAAGGAGTTGCTGCTGGCTTCCTTTTGCAGTGTGGTAGCTCTTACCCTTGAGCTGTATGTGAATGCACAGGAAAATGATTCTGGCTTTGTGAAACTTAAACTTTAAAAAAGATTGCTCTAGTTGTTACTGTTCATACTGCAACAGATGTTCATATGAAAGGGGCAAGAGAGGCTTTCTTTCTAGAAGCTAGTCTTTTAGCCTTTAACAGATAATAAAAGGAGGAAGGCAGTGTAAGGCAGGTGAGGAGGAATGAAATGCAGTGTCTCCCAGGAAAAACAAACAAACAAAACCAACAAAAAACAAACCACCAAAAACCAAAACACAACACAGCTTCTTCGCAGTTTTCAAGGTGGTCTCAGGATACCTGCCTGCAGGTATTCTCTACTTATGCCTTATTATTTATTTGCAAATATTTGAATGGTCCAAGATAATTGTTCCTGGCTTGATCTAGATGTGTATGTTCAACATCACCTTTTTAAATTTTTTTCCTGGGAAGTTTCTGTAGGGAGAATTGGCAGGTTAGAGATACTTGCCTCTAGCTAGCTTATCACTTCCATGTATTGAAAACTCCTCAAAGTGCCCTGCAGTTCCTGTATTTGCCAGGGACATGGCTTGACAAACACTTCTGCACAGCTTTTGTTTTCTTCTTCTCAGTTGTTTTGCTTTTTTGTCTGTTTCAGATCTGCATGTGAGATGTGGAACTATGAATCTTTCTACAGTTTACTGTCTTCAAACAAATGTGAATTCCATTTGTTCAGGGAATTGGAGGGAGCTTTGGTTCTTCTCATTCTTCTCTGCCTTTTGGCCCTTTTCATGGGTGCCCTGCTGAGGGCTGTGATCAGCCTGTGGAGAGAGGAGAGCAGCACCCAATGCCCACACTGCTCTCCAGTCCACGCACCCTGCAGCCTGGTTCTGCTGCTGGGGAATGGGAGGGGTTTAATCACAGATGCAGAAGTGTCAGAGGTTTTGCTGAAGTGATGTATTTCTGTTGCATAAATCTTGTTTGCAAATGGAAATCATTGGGGGTTTTTTATTTAAAAACAAAAGAGACCTGAGCAACAAAAATGTTACTAGATATGTAGAAAGAAAACCAAACACCTTTCCTGACCATTAAGACATTGAGTTATATGGATGCAACGTCTTGCCCATTTGTCTGGTACCTTGTTTCCAAGTGTGGCCACTGCTATATGCTTAAGAGGGATTTTGAAGAGGCAGTTAGGAGGATAACCTGCTGGTAAAGAGGTTTCTGCCTGCTCTCTCTTTTGGGGAATGTCTGATTCTCCAAGTCCTTACTTCTCTTCCACCTGCCAAAGACTTTACTGTCTTCTTGCTCACCTGATGCCTGTTGCTTTGATTCCTATGGGGCTTGGCCATACCAATGCTTTGCAACAGTTAAGTTTCATGAATTGTTTGTTGTTGTTTTTCAGTGAAGATAGCATTTCATTCCCTCAGCTTAAGCATGCTGCTTTTTAATTGCACTGATGGGATGATGGCTGTTTCTGTGTTTATCTCTACGCCATTATTTTTGCATATTCATGTTTTGCTTGTTAGTTGAGGCTGCTGTAGACTGAGAGATGATCTCTTCATAATGATGGCCCTTATTTAAGTTGATGTTGTTAATTTAAACCCTAAAAATACAAGAGGGTGTTTTGGATCATTCTTTCTGTTACTCATTACCATATATTTGTGAAATGTGTATTTCATCTGCTGTTGTGTTCTCTCTTTCCTGATTGGGGTGTGGGTCTCAAAAGCTCTTCTAGCCACCTCCGAAACAGACTCAGCTAATGAATGCCCCTTCCCTCAGTTTCTGCACCTCACTGGTCACCTCGCGGTCAGCATCCATTTAGCTTTGATAGGACTTTCAGGTTTAAATCCTTTTTATTAAGATCACTGTTTTCTTGCCTAAATATTCTGTCTTAATAAACTATGCGGTTAAAACCTCCGCACCTGTACCGAGGCCCAGCTGCGTCCGTCCTGTTTCAGGGAAGGAGGAGAAGCTGGAGTATTTTCATCTTGTTAATTACTACCTTTCACATCGCTCTTTAGTTTCGTTTGTTGTAACAGACAGCAAGGAACCCTTTGCTTTGGCTCTCTCTGAAACATAAATAACTTTTATGAAGGAGATGTTTCCATTTTCGCAGTTTCTCTCTTCATCGGGGTAGTATTTTATTCTGGGCACCATTTTACTGGTGGCTGAGTGATGATACGTTTTTACTGTCGCGTGGACAGATGGAGAAGGGAAAGGAGAAGAAATGACTGAGTCTTAAATTAGCTGTGCAGAGCCAGAGCACGCTTTTCCAGTGCATTGGGGGGCTTATATAGGGTATGGAGACTCAGCCACTCGATGGATCCAAATTAGCAAAATTGTGTATCCACTGCCAGGGTGTTTCTATGGCAACTGTCTCTCAAATCATATATACAAACAGACCTGGTGGGGGGTACAGCCTTCTATTTGGTCTGTAAGAAACCATCGAAAAAGGGGTGGTTTCAGGCTGCAAAAAGGCCTTGTCATGTAAATATTTTTTACTTTCTGATAACTGGTATAAGTTTGGGGTTTGCTGCTCGATTCTGGCACAATTCCAAATCTGTCTGTGTGTTTTGCATGTTGACGGAGTGCTGGTACTGCTGCTGAGTGGGAGAGTGATCACCAGGAAACTTGCACAGGGTTGTGAATACACAGAGCTACCAGGCACATCCTTCAGTTTGTAAGGATCTTCCTGCTGCACATAATTAATAGCCTATCTACAACCAAGGAAGTAGACTGGATACTATGTGGGTTTTGTGCTGAGCAAACCAAATTATACATTCATTTATTTTCCTCTCATTCTTCTTCATAAAACAGCAGAAATCTGGAGGCTCTCTTCTCACCAGTGTACCTGGCAAATTAAGGGAAATTATCAACCTGATCAAATTAGCAGTGTTAGAACAGTTAAAGTAGCTGTGACTCTCAGCCTAAGTCACTCTATACATTCGCTCTACATGTCACTTTTTCTGGTGGAAAAAAAAATGGATTAATATTCCATTTAGCCTGCTGCCCTCTTTTTGAAATGTAGGACAATAATAGTTACTTTTTGCTTGTCCAAAATGAGGCACTGCTGAAGCATGGGTCGTTTCAAATCAGAGGTGGGTATTTCTTGTGGCTGTGAGAACTCTTCTGTTTTGAGTCAGATGAAGGAGAGTTAGCAACAAGTCTGTGCTAAATGATTTTTTTTTTCCCTTACGACTTTCTTGGATGTTCAGTGAGTAGCAAGGTGCATACAGTATTTCTGTAGAATAATTATTAAGCTTGCCTAGTAGCTCCAAGGAATAGTGCCTCTTTTTGCATTGGACTTGGCTTATGTAATGGTTCCACACGAAATTGCATATAGGAATGCCATGTAAAGGTAGATAAGACCTGCTACACCCGAGCACACAACCTTTCCCATTGTCGAAGCTTTTACATCTTTTCAGTGAAAATGACATATTGTGCATAAACTGTAGGACTGACAGAAATGTACTTTAACCTGTCGAATGTGAAAAAAATGTTAAGTTTGTTTGTTTTCTCTTTTTATAATCAGACATTTGCTGAAAGCCTGGTGTGATTTATTCTTTTCTTCTTAATGAATTGTTAAAAATGTTTGAAAAGGCATTAAATCTTCCTTTCCACTATTAATCTGTAAAAGAGGATGGGGATTTTAAATGGCCTCTTAGTATATTGCTTTATAAAACTGCTGATTCTAGCAGCAGTGGAATAGGAATATGTACTAATGTAGGAAACACTGAAGGCAGTCAGAGCCTCCTGCATTTATGGAGGAAAAGACTAATAGCTCCATTTTAACAAGGCTCTTAACACTTTGGGCCATCAGGAGGCATTGAGTGAGTGAAATTGGGAGAGCTCCTGTGTGCTAAAAGCATTGAAGTTCACCATTTTGTACCCCAGTTGGAGCCTTCCTGATAGAATTGTGCTCTCCAGCCAACTCCAGTTGCCATCTTGAAAACAAACCAAGTAGCGAGGTGGCATTTTGAGTGAGTGCACTAATGCTCCACTTCTGAAATGGCACCAGAGCATGACAAATGCACTTAACTCCCAGCTGGATACTTAGCTTTGCAGTGGCATTAGGGAAAGTTTCTGGATTTGTGCTAAGAATGAAAGCAAAGCCTGTTTATATAATGCTTTATACTTGAGCAAAATATACAAGTAGAGAAAAAAACTCACAAAGTTGGTATTAAGATGCTAGTTTTGCTTGAAGTAATTATGCCACTAGAATCAGAGGGGCTGTGCTTAATTAATTAGATTATGTCCTCATATTACTGAATTCTAGGAGGAAGGCCAGCCAGGGAAGGAATGAGAGTATCCCAGCTAACATACAGCTGAGGAAAAGGCTCTGAAGATTGTACCTGTTCTAAAGAATTCTTTAACACAGAAGCCTTTCTTTTTAGCAGTGATAAGATTATGTATGGGATTTGAAGCTTCTTTGACCCCCTGCCTTTCTTTTGTTGATTTTGGCATGTTGCAGCATCATGTGCTCTCTGCTTATCGTTCTGAGATGCATTGTTAGTAGCTGGGCTGCATAATTGATCTTCATCTCTAATTACTCTCCTCTCCACAGGTGCCTGGAAAAGGTCCAGATGGGAGCTCCTACAATCTCCATTTCGAGGGGATGGAAAGGCAGTATGCATCCTTACCCAGGTATGGCATCCAGCCTTATACACACACTGCAGCACCCTCCCTCCAATGGGAAGGGAAATCTGCTCACAGGTGATGTCTGGCTCCAACATGAGATTATTTAGCAATTTTGTCTTGTTATCTTTTGCTGCTAATTCAGTGCCATCTTTTATAACTGTACTATTAATTTGGACTTTAATTTTTTTTTTAAAAAAAAACATCCTCATTGAACACATCAGAAAGAGTCGTGATTCAGTGGTAGAAAGCGTGACATTGAGGAAGCTAGACCTGCAAGAGCTGTTAACAGGCCATAGCAGGGCACAGATGACTAGGTTTAGAGTGATATAATCCTAGCTGGCATTGACAGAGTACTGCTGTTGAAAGCCTCCAGCACAGCAGCCACAGCTACTGAAGCCTCGCTGTAGCTGCAAAGACCATCTGACTAGCATTCCTATTCCAGTTAGGAACAGTGTGGAAATGGGAGTGAATTTTCTGAGGCCTTTTTAAAAATTATTTTTAATCCTTATCAGCTCAATGAAGAGTAATTCTAGTCTGAAACCAGTGAGGCATGAGAAAAAGGAAGCATTTTAGAGATTTCAGTCCCATTTCCATGGGAATTCTAATAGCAAAGTGTAAGAATTTAGCAAGCCAGAAAGGGGAGTGAGAGGGTGCTAGAAGTGATAGTGGAAAGCAGTGAGAGGAAAAACAAAAACACACAATATTACCCCTGCAGAATTAGAGGGCTGGAAAAGAACTTAGAGGAATTACCCAGTCCACTTCTTGGTCCTCCAAGCATGATGATAATTTGTAAAAGCAAAGCAAAAATAGCTGTTTACAACAACAAAGAGATTACTTATTGTGAATTAGTGCTGGCATTTAGGAAATCAGTGAATAGTTTCTTTTTCTTCTCTTTTTCCACTGAGTTATTTACATTCAAAGATGTCACCGGAGAGATAGATTGATAAATATGTAATGCTGTGTCCAATTCCAGATGAAAATACAAAGAATATCTTACTTTTGGAAACCAATGTACAAAGGCTGTCTCAGAAGACATTGTTGGATATTTGTAGGAATTTTCAATGTACGTAGTTTCTAATCCAAATGATGTGTCTGTAGTTTAGTTGCTGTCTTCAAATTATGTATGTGTCAGCCATCATCTCGAAAATTCATCCTGTGTGGTATCTGACTTTTCTAACAGAATCCTGCTTTCCAGCAGTGTCTTGTAGGTACTTCCTGGCCAACTGAATATTCTTACTCTCCTGGGTAGTCTTTTTTTTTTTTTCGTACTCCTCCAATTCTCCATGTCATGTTTTTAGCAGTGATTTTTGCAGGTTAGTTAGGTGTAGTTTAATTATGCGCATTCTTTTTCATCTATTTTAAATTCAAAATTTTTTACTACTTCCTTGTGAATTACAAGAATAAATTAGCTATTGGTGCCCAGTGTAATCCTCTACAGCAATTTTCGCATTCCTGTATTAGGTCTCCTTTTATTTGTTTCACCTTCAAGTTAATCAACCTTATTTTTTCAATCTTTATAAAATGGAAATTTCCCAGTGAAGTATTTCCATCACCCTGAATTCTTTTTATTTCACTGCTATTCCTTTTGAGGTAGGATGACCAGAATGGAGCACCAAGATGCAGATGCTGGCAAGCCCTTGCTTAATGCAGCAGTGACCTGTGTATTCCTTCTGTCCCATTCCTTTTCAAATCCTCATGGGATTTGAAACCTCGGAATGGGCCTGAGGTGTGTGTGCTGCTCACCTTTGCACCCTGCAGTTCTGTGTTGTTTTTCGTACTCCTCCAATTCTCATGTCATGTTTTTAGCAGTGATTTTTGCAGGTTAGTTAGGTGTAGTTTAATTATGCGCATTCTTTTTCATCTATTTTAAATTCAAAATTTTTTACTACTTCCTTGTGAATTACAAGAATAAATTAGCTATTGGTGCCCAGTGTAATCCTCTACAGCAATTTTCGCATTCCTGTATTAGGTCTCCTTTTATTTGTTTCACCTTCAAGTTAATCAACCTTATTTTTTCAATCTTTATAAAATGGAAATTTCCCAGTGAAGTATTTCCATCACCTGAATTCTTTTTATTTCACTGCTATTCCTTTTGAGGTAGGATGACCAGAATGGAGCACCAAGATGCAGATGCTGGCAAGCCCTTGCTTAATGCAGCAGTGACCTGTGTATTCCTTCTGTCCCATTCCTTTTCAAATCCTCATGGGATTTGAAACCTCGGAATGGGCCTGAGGTGTGTGTGCTGCTCACCTTTGCACCCTGCAGTTCTGTGTTGTTTTTTTCTTTAAAAGTAGGTCTGTCTGAATCAGATAATTAAACTTACAGTGTTCTTCCCAAAACCTCCATTTTCCTTGCTGGAAACATGACTTTCTAGCTCTTATTGCAGGTTTGAGTATTTAGCTGGCTGGGACTTGCCTTATAGGAAGTCATCCAAACATTCAGTTAGCTTTTGGAGATTGGTGTGAAGAAGGTCATTTCTCTCAGCTCCTAAGAAGATTATGGTGGAGAATGAGAGGGCCTGCACTTCGGAGGGGTTGTGTGCTTCCTCAGCTGCACTGCCACACACAGCCCTGCTGTTGCCCTCTCTCCAGAGGGTTTCCACCCTGGCAGGAGTTGAGCCTTGGGATGGCACACCCTTGGGTGTGCCTGCAGTCCAGCCATTGGCTGCTGCCTCACTTAGGTTTTGTAAATTTTGCAGTTTCATGTTACTGCAGTAATTAAGCCCTGGCAGTCACAAATGGCTACAGTGAAGTCTAAATCCAGAAGAAGGGGATGCAGTCTCATTGCCAGCCACTAATGGAAATGAGTGATTTCTTTTGTTCTCATGGCTGACTGCCCAGCAGCACAGAGGAATCCAGGTGAAACACCCATTTGCCAGCCTATTCTCAGTGGAGGATCCATGAGTACTCCTGTAATGGGCAGCATTATTTTTTTAAAAAGAGAAACAAAAAGGAAGGTAGAAAGAAATACAGAGGTAGCTTCCTCAAAGAACAGCTTTCTTCTCCACAGCATTTTAAAGTTAGTTCTTGGTTTCCTGCTTTTGTCTTGTACCTGTCCTTACTTTGGTCAAACCACTGAGCTGTATTTGGTACAGATGTGGTATATAATTGTCTGCAAACTTAGCTGTTAGTCCAGTTTAATAAGAGCTACTAAAAGAGGCTTCAGATGAAGATTGGAAATGCTGGGAAACAGATTCTTATTGCAATGTTGTGTCAAGTCCCAGAGGATAAGACCTTTGCCTGCCACTCTGTCGTGGCACAACACGAGGAAAGAGAGGAAAGTGCTTGGACTGCAGCCAGTTTCACTGGATGAGGGGGAGGAGGGGACCTGTGCCTTGCTGAGAGTAGCAGGCACATATGCAGGAAACTCTCTGCTTTACCTGGATGCTGGCAGGAATCACGCCTATGTGTGTGGGCATGGACAAATCGAGTAAGAGAGCTTCAGTTTTTGTCCCCACCGGGAAGAAGGAGGAATGATCACTGGCCACATAGCTTTTTAAATGTCTGGTGCCCTTAAGGCAGTGCCCCCTCCTTGAAGGGGCAGTCAGAATGCCAGAAGCACCCGAGCATGTCTGCTGCTGGGTTGTAAAAAGCTACACTTTGAAACATCATTGCTGTTTTGCCCTTTTGGTTGGTATTTTTCTGTATTTCTCCAAAGCTGCTAATTTAAGCCTAGATATTATGGGCCAAATTAAGATGATAGAAATCTGTATTAATGGTATTTGAGGAATTCAGCTGTGTCAAGTGTGCTTGCCTTTTCAGAAGATGCAGCAGCAAATCCAGTGTCCCACTCTCACTGAGTTAAGTGAAGTCCTTTTGCCTCTAAGTGTGAAGGATCTGTTCCTGTGTAAGGTTATATTTTTAATTAAAAGCTGAAAAAAGGAAGCAGCAGCCTTTGGAGGAAGGTTTTGTATGTGACTGGCTTAATGATTGGCAAGCTGAGTTACGTAGTTAAGTTTCTAGGTAAAATAATGCAGTCTGTAGACATGGTTTGGAAACGTCTACAGGGGCAAGTATCTGAATTAGATTATAAGTGACTGTGGCGGGAGAGTGGCAGGTCTTCATCTTACACTGCATTGTGCTGCTCTGTCTGCAGAAAAACTGCCAAGTGGGAAAGACAGAATGGAAGGCTTTGCAAGAGAGATACTGTTCTTTGCACTCAATCCTTGCATGTTGCCCTGGGGCTACAGCTAAGTAGTGCCGAGTAGTAGTATTGAGCAACGTGAAATCCTCCTGCTTAGGAGCAAAATGGTCTGATTCTTATACCTTTTAGTCTCCTCTTTTGGGTAAAGGAGCAGGGCAAGAGTATGGGAGCCAGAAAAACATTTGCAGTTTTTAAACTATTTTTAATTCCTGTTTTTTTGGTGTAGTACAGAATATTTTCCTGATGCAGCTATGGAACAGACATGAAGCTGAAGCTGCTCTGTTTGTTCATAGTTTTATTTTTGAGCTTGCTTTTATGGAAGTCTGTCTTAATGTAAATCACAGTCTTGCCGATGGTAGCCTTGTTTGGAGAAATCTCATGTTCGAGGACACGTTCCTTTCTGTGTTGATGGAAAACCTGGCCGTGACCAAAAGCAAATTGTCAGACACTGAGAGGGGACACTGGTGACATGATGAGTGTATGTCAGAAAGCTCAGCCATCTTCCTGCTAAGAAATGCTGATTGCAAAGGAAAGCTAATACTCCAGACTTTCTCTGGAATTTTCATTACTGAAAAACAGGCATTTTTGTCCAGAAAAGGGGTGGGGCTGGAAAGGCAGTGAGAGCATTAGAAAATAACTGCTGGCATGGAAAAATTACTTCAGGCAGTGTAGATGAGTTCAGCTGTACTGCTGTGGCTTGGAGACCACTGAGCCAACTGGTAATTGTCTCACAGGAAAATGTCTTAAATGTAACGTGCATCTTAGAAAAATGTAACGTGCATCTTAGAACTGGGAAACTTGCAAAGCTATTAAGGAACTAGACTTGCAGTACCGTGGCAGCACATAGTCTTGCCATGCTGGAAGGTTCTCCTCAGATTGACCATGCAAACTGCATTCCTCAGGCAGTAGCTAAAAGCAGCATATACTCCATTTCTAGGTATGAAGCCAGAAAGGACAATATTGATCACCTTGCCTGATCCCTCAAAGACTTGCTACATTTCTGCATCAAACTAAATTTCAATTTTTATTTGTTGCATTACTTTTATAAATGTATTTACAAAAGCATCTAACCTAAAATTAAAATGTCACATTGTGGAGAATTCATTACATTCTTCACAAGTTAATTTTTTTACTATTTAAAAAGATTATGACTTTTTTTTTTCTTGAGCCTGAAATTACCCAATGTCAGTTTCTAGATACTATGGCAAATATTCTTTTCTGCTACATTTTAAGAGTCAAGGCAGCAAAATGCCTCCCCTTCAGTATTTCTATGCAGTGATCACTTACATTATCTTTTAATCTCCGTTTCAATAAATTATATAGATAGAGCACTTAGGTCTTACAGTATAGAGCATGAGAACAGTATTAACTCAAGAGACAGAGATCCCCATACAGTCAATTTATGAGACAGTCTCTAGTCTTGAGTCAAAAACATTTCCAACACTTTGGATCAAAAGCAAATTTTCTGTAATACCTATGTCATGAAGAGATAAGGTTCCTCAAACAGAAGGAATGGGTTACCTATTAAGTTTCATTAGATTTTTCTTGCACTTGGTTCATAGAATCATAGAATGGTAGGGGTTGGAAGGGACCTCTGGAGATCATCAAGTTCAGCCCCACTGCCAGAGCAGGATCATGTATGGCAGGTCACACAGAAGCACGTCCAGATGGGTCTTGAAAGTCTCTGAAGAAGGAGACTCCACAACCTCTCTGGGCAGCCTGTTCCAGTGCTTCATCACCCTAATAGTAAAGATGTTTTTCTTCATGTTCAGGTGGAACTTCTTGTGTTCCAGTTTGTGTCCATTGCCCCTTGTCCTATCACAGGGCATGACTGAAAAGAGACTGGCCCCTCCTTCTTGACACCCATCCTTCAGACATTTGTAAACATTAATAAGATCCCCTCTCAGTCTCCTCTTCTCTAGACTGAACAGCCCCAGGTCTCTCAGCCTTTCCTCCTAAGACAGGTGTTCAGTCCCTTAGTCATCCTTGTAGCCTCCTTTGACTCTCTCTAGTATACCTCTGTCCCTCTTGAACTGGGGATCCCAGAACTGGACACAATACACTACATGTGGCCTCACCAGGACAGACTAAAGGGGGAGGAGAACCTCCCTCGACCTGCTGGACACACTATTCTTAACTCATTCCAGAATACCATTGGCCTTCTTGGTTGTTCTTCCCTTTATTTTACTAAGCAAATTTGTTTCAAAATGCAGGATTTCTTCAATTGAATTGAATCCCAAAAACATAATCAGAAAGTGACTTGACACAAATCACAAGAAAAAGTTAATTGTCTATTAAATAAGAGTCATCATTCACCATTTTCTAGCAGAATCTGAAATGAATATACTGACATTACTTAAATATGTATATAGTGTATTCTCCTGGTTAACAAAAAGAAATCACAGTTTTAGTGTAGACTATAATTAGCTGCAAATCAACTTGTCAGAGCATTCCCAACCTGTGGGAATTGACTAACCAAAGAGCACAGATGAAAAGGCAAGATGTTAAATCAATTATTTAAATCAAAGTTCCTTGCATTTTGGTTTAAATCACAATTAATTTTTTTGCTTTAAATCACTTTGATTTAACTTATTCCATCCCACTTTGCAAAAAATCTGTCCCCCCTTCTCATTTTGTGTACTTCATTCACAGTCCTCCTTGACATCCAACAATATGTTCCACACCCCTGACCCAGCAGGGCAGTCGTGGCTATAGCCATCAGCTGAGGGACAGGATCTTCTGCTTGGTTTTTGGTGTTGACCCATCAGCACTGACAAGTGCCATGCAATGGCACAGTAGTTCTCTGTAATGCTGACAGTGTTGCTGTCCTGCAATACTGGTGTTCTGCCAAGTTGTCTTCCAGGGATCTTCCTCATGCTCAGCCACCACTTAGTTACAGTCTGCCTCTGTTTTCCACTGTTCCTCTCTTCAGCTGACTTGACTGTCTGACTCTACTGAACTCGCTTTTTTTCTTCTTTTTTTTTAGCCCAAAATCATACTTATGGCAGACAGAGGGTGGAAATGCTGATGCAGGCTGCAGGTATTGCAGGCAATGCCATTGCTGCCTTGTGTCACTGTTTAAACTGGAGCATCATTCACCTGGTTAAAAACAGCATTTGCAGACATATTTTCATAAATGTGGGGGTTTTTTTGCTAAAATATAAATGGCAGTGAAATAACTTATCAAACCAGTTTAGAGTCACCAAAGTCACTGTCTGTCAGTGAAACCATTTTACTGGACATACATTACAGAGTTACAAAGCAAACCCATTAACTTTCAGTGCATAGTATAATGCTCAATATTTTTAGTAATGCTCAGGTTTTCCCTCCTGAGTGGTGGAAAACAGTGAAGGGCAGAGTGATGGGAAAATTCTTCATAGTTTCGGGTAGATGAAGAAGTCTGTATATCTCTTATTTCTCAAATCATTAAAATTAAGTGAAGAGAGAGTCAAGAAAAAGATTGGAGAATGAATTGTGAGTGGTCTTTTTTAATTTTCAATGTAGAGCGTATTTTTTAATATTCCCTTGAATAACTGCAAAACTAAGATAACTTCCTAATTTGAAGTCTTAAAAAGGATTATAACTAGATAGGGTGCAAAAAAGAATGGCCTACTTAATTTCATGATCCTGCTCATGTGAAATATAAATAATATTCAAGCAGTATATTCTATGGTATACTTGATTATTAACATTCTCTTCAGTTTTAATCATCTAAAGTAATATCAGTAACTCACGGTTATTTTTTAAATGGATTTTTATCTTGACAGCTGTACTTTCACTGAAAATGCAGTGAAAGCTTATCTGTCTGTACCTTCCAATGTGGTGATCTCACTATCAATGAAATATGTGTATGATTTTAGTTGGGTTTTAAGTCCTGGCAGATGAATTTAAAATCAGTTTTAATGGAAATACTGGTCCTACTCAAGGGTCTCCAGGGTAGGTTGCAGTAAACCAGCCAAGATGAAATACAGGCAAAGAAAAAAGATCATTCTCACATGCTAGAGCAGAGGCTTGGGAACCAAGCTGATGTGCTCATTAAAAGATTAGCTTGAATCCGATATCAAACAGTTTAAGATTTGCTTAGCTAACTTTACTTAATACTGCAAGATAATAAAACTGATTGCTGTGAAAACTGCCCAGCATCTCTGAGATGTCAGGGAAATCAGTGTATTTCAAGAAGGTCAAAGTCCAAAGTCAAAGCAGGACAACAGATTCATGATATGTACATGCAGGAGAAAGCTGGAAATGCTCTTTGCAACTTGTTCTGCTTTATCTCCATTTTGATTACTCTGCTGCAGTGTGCCATGGTACTAATATCACCTCAGTGTCATATGTGAAGTCTGAAGGCTTTTTTTGTGCATGGTGTCAAAACACATATCTAAAATGTGCAGAGTTCATAAATAGCCTGTGTAAACCTTTCACAGGGAGAGTCTTGAGCATTAAGAGCAGAGCAGGTAGGAAAGGATCAGTGTACTATAGACATTCTAAAAAATCATTTTGTGTCTTTCTCTAAGACTTGCCTGAAAGGAGGAAAGAAAATTGTAAAGAGGATCACAATTACAGAATTCTCTAAGTTGAATTAAAAGGGAGGGAGATTTGGTTGTAAAACATACCTCTGGCTTTCTAATAAAATAAAAATATTGTTTGAAATTAACAGGGTGCCTCTGTCCAAGCCAAATTAAGACTTAAATACTGAAAAAGTATACTTTAGAAAGTCAGAAAGGTCAAGGTTCATGACATCAAATCATGGATTGCAACTGGCAGGTCACTTCTATAATTTCCATGGGAATAACTAAAGAAAACAGAGCAAAGCAAATGTCTGCAACAACTGGGACACAGCTTGAAAAAAACACTAAAAAACAGATGTCCCATAAGAATACTCTGGAAGTGTAGAAGGAGGCTAAAGGAGATGGATTTTGTCAATTTTTCTAATAAGTCAGTCAACTTCTCTTAGGGAAGAACCAGTTAATGCAATATGGAATAGTTTAAAAGTCAATTAATATTTTGAAACTAAACAGCCAGCCTATTTGCAAGGAGATGCTAGCCAGAGTAAATAAAAATACTGTCAAGTGTCACATTTACAAAAAGCATTTATCTGGTGTGGGTTTTAGTGTATAAGCAAGCATAAGGACCTCCCACTCAAACTAAGGGCACCAAATTCAGCTTAAAAATAAACGATGGAGGAAAATATTGCCTTTGAACAAAAGAGCCTGAATTAATATTATAAAATTTAATGAAGCTGTGGAGATATCGCCTCAGAAAAGAAAGCTGTATTAGCTCTACCTCCAGTGAGTAGAAAACAAAACAACAGTTAGAGAACAAAATACTAAAGAAAAGAAAGAAGTGTCAGTACAAAATGGCTAGGTTGAGATGAAGGATCTGTGGAAAAAAAGATAAGTGAATGCAAATTAAAAAGAAGAACATCAAATTTAAAAACAAAAGAATAGAATGTATCAACATAGAATATATCCCATAGAATGTATCAACAGAGTGACGTGCTGAGTGAAACCTGGGGAATAAAATGTGCACTACTAAATGCAAATACACCCTTTGTGTTGTTGAAATGTGGATATTGAAATTGCTTAGGAGACCAACAGGCTGGGAAGCTCAGCTGGCTGCTTTATAGGTACAGATATTTGGAATAAAAAAGTTGCTGTTTATGTTGTGTTATAAATCAGAACTGTTGAAAAAGTATAGACTCTAGACTGCAAAAGTGAGGAAATAATTTTTCTTTCTGTGAGAAAGTCCATTGAAAAATAAGACTATTCCACTGCAGTTTTTGCCTTTGGCTTTCTCTTGATAAATGGGTCTGGAGGTGTGGCTGAAAGATTTCGAAGGATGTTGGATGGGGATAGTTTGAATGAGCTTCCTGCAGCTCTCACAACATTTT
>NW_009952251.1:166425-168857 GCF_000747805.2 Chaetura pelagica
TCTTTCCCTTATCCTAATCCAATCTTTGCAAAGCAGGTTCAGAAAACACAAGGAAGATGCTAAAAAGAACAAAGAAGTTGCACTGTCACAATCACGACCATTTAAAATGAGTCAGGTATTTGTAAACACACAATTATGAGAGTGGAGAGGAGATTATGATGATAAGGTAGGAAAGTGGATTGTATGTGGACAGTCTTAATTGCATGCGGTGAGGTAATGACAGGCTGTGAAATCTTAAGAACTCAAATATAGTTCTGGGTTCAGAGTCATGAGCACTTAGCATGCCACCTACCCAGAAAGAAGAAACAAGGTGAGGAAGATGTGAGCCGTGGAGAAACACAGGGGCAGTGCTTTCAGCAAACCTGCAGTTGGTTGTGATTGTTATCCTTGATGAAACCCTGCCTTGTGAGGAGAGAGCTTCGTATAAACTGGTGATTAAAGGTAGGAGGTCTCTAATTTGGGATCAAGAGAATCACTGAAGAATTTAATAGTAAAAAGAGTTGCTACAGCAGCTGTTCCAACACAGCTCATACAACTGGCAGCCATTTCATAAGGAGGTGACATATTTAATTTCTCTGCACACAGGTCTCTTAAACACTTATCTAGAGAAGATTTAAAATTGCACAGGTTTTCATCCAGCTTTCTTTGTCCACATATGCACCTAATGCTTCAGCTATGACACTTTAGAAAATCATGCTTTGGATATGTTGGTCTAGGTTGAGTAACACCTTGTTGTGCAAGAAATTCTGTCAAAGCTACTATGAGCCTAATCCAGAACCACTGCAATGCATGCACGTGTTCCTGCCGACTGCAGTCAGCAATAGGTTTAGACAGAAATCTGATCCCTGTTAGAGCATATTCCTTCATTTCTTTTCTGTCTAGGTCAATCTGGTAGTAATTTGATAAACTCTGATTAGGATATTTGTTTTTCCCCTGGGAACTCTGCCCATAAATGTTTGCAGTCCAAGTCTGCCTATATTTTGGAGGTTCTGGAAAGAGGAATACATCTTTGTGTCTGCTCTGTGTTCTTCTCCACCTCATCCCATCTTACCACAGATAGAAGTGAAGTAAAAGTCAGACTTAATTAATGTAATTCAAGGCTGTTGAAGAACTGCAAATGTTCAGATGACTAGTGGTTACAGATCAGTAAGAGTAAACATGGAGCTAAAATTCCTGTACCCTGTTAAGAGAAAATTAATTCCTGCTTTCTTAAGAATCTTTACTCTCATCTCCAGACTTGGAAAATATTGCATTGTTATAGCATTTAATATTTATGTAAATTAGCACTAATTTTGTGACTTAGCACCTGAAAAAAATATTCTACTAGAAAAATTCTTTAAAATAGGGCATAAACAAAGCACAAGAGGGACAGTGACACTGCTCTTTCACTGATACTTATTTGCAAAAACCTGTTAAAGCTATTGAGCATCTTTACCACAGGTAAAGATGTTGTGGATATCCCAGAAGCTCACCAGCAAAACTTTGTAAGCATGTGGTTAGTGTTAAATAGTACATAGGCCACTAGTCAGACTTTCAGCAAGCTGTATTTTGGAAAGATATTAAATGTCATAATGCATATGCTAAAAACTTAACCACATCTTTACAGTAATGGTAGTGTTTTTATTGTACTCAAAAACTTGGTCTGCCAAATGTAACTTAAGCTGGTTATAGAGATATTAACAGAATTCATACCTTCTGCTGGCTTTTGTCTGGTATCAGTGTGGCCCCCACACTAGTTCTGTGCTCTGTTCTATGTAAACAGATGGGATCCTATGGCTGTTTGAAAAACTATTGAAAGAGTTTTTCTGCTCTGGTTAACCATTCAATGACAGGGGAAATGAAGGAAGAGAGAGCACCTAAGGATCTCTCTGCTTCAGGCCTCTTGCCCATCAGGATTCATTTAAATGTTCAAGCAATGATGAGGTGAGGAGTCAAGTAAACTGGAAGCTGTTCCTCAAGTCACCGTCCTCTCTCTGCGCACACAGTAATTGATAGCTCATGCGCTTGCAACAGCTGAAAAAACAGAGTAGAACATGCAAACACGTCCACTGTATAACATATGTGGGAAGCAAGAGGATGAGAGTGTTAACTTTAATAGAAAATGAATTATTTGACATTTTTGTTCCACTCCAGATGTAATTCAGCAAGGAGTTTGGATCTGTGCGTTCAATAGTCTGAGACAGCACCTTGGAAATTGGCAGCCAGTTCCAGCAAAGGGCAGAAAGAGAGGGAAGTAAATGTGTGAAAAAAATCCAGCCTAGGTTATCAAGTAAAATCCCAAGCCAATGGGGTCCTTGGATATTGAGTAGCTGACACTTTTCTTCATTTAAAGAAGAAAAATAGCCTTTTTTTTCCAGGTGAAGGGAAGTACTTTGAGAGCAGTCTGTTGTAGATCATGACAAAATCTGGCAAGCAAAACAAATTTCAGCAGG
>NW_009952251.1:168972-196675 GCF_000747805.2 Chaetura pelagica
AAAGCCACATGAATGGCTTTATGCTTGGATCTAGGTGTTAGCATAATGTTGCACATACCCATGTGTCACCAGGTTTTGGACCCCTATTTAGCATTTTTGTTATGGATTTTGGCTCGATCCGAGATACTATGCTTTAAAGAAAAGGAATATGTGGCTACTCAGAACCGAGGTGTCTTCAGTATAAGAAGAAGGTCTTTTCAGAAGCATGACATGGTCACAGGTACTCCCTTTTTTTCTAAAAGAGGTAATAGTGATACACTCTTGAATTTAAATGAACCACCCAAAACAATAGTTGGAACAAAACGAGGAGAAGGAAGTACTTTCTTCCAAAGATCCTCAAACAGCAAACCCACTTTGCAACTATACATTCAGCAATTAAAGATTTCCAAGATGAGTTAAAAGCTTTAAGGATCCCAGTAGCCATACTCAGCCTGTGTGACTTTGCTGTGCATGCTGTCTCTTACTGGCTGACTTTACTTCTGCTAGTCCTCTAGTTAGCTTTGCAGGGGTTTCTGAATGCATCTGGGTTTCTCACTGACTGGAGAATTAGACTGAATTGAGGCTGCCTGTATATATCTGGTCTGGTTTTGAGCATTTTCTATGATGATCTCTTTACCACATGGGTTGTTGCAGCCCCCTCTGGAATGGTGAGTGGAAAGGTGGGAGGTACTTGGGGGTACAGGCTGTGCTGCAGTACTGACTGCACCATGCTTTGTGGCAAAAAGCACAGAGCAGATTGGTTTGAAATGAAAAGGGAATTGGATTTTTTTTTAATTTTTTTTTTTAAAAAAGACAAATTTAATTAGTCAATTGAAATTGATCTGGAATTTACAACTTGAATTTTTAGGCCCAGATCCATCAGAGCACTTAAGCACCTGCTTTACCTTGAATATGTTTTGCTTTTCAATAGCAATCATTTGCCTAGCTATCACAGGCCTCCAGGAAACCTAGACTTAAATGTAGATTGTAAAGCACGAGGGAAGGATGGCAGTCAGTCAGTGATACTTAGAGAAATTTCACTTTTTAACTCCCTGCACTTTCTGTGGTTTAAATAATGCCTTTGTAATGTTGCCTTAATGCACTGCTTTTTGTTGAATACCCTGCAAATAATATCAGGAAAGGTTACTTAATGAAAAAGTTTACTTTTTCTTTGAAGAGACTTGTTACTGATCTTAACTTGTAACCTCTGTAGTGTTATTGAGGGGAATAACAACCTTAATGTCATTTTGGTTTGATTCCTTTATGGGAAGGGCTGACACCTCTCCCTTTTTTCTTGTCACCAAACATCTGAAGAAATCTCTGTTATTGAGAGATTACTGCAGTGGTCCTTGGTCTTACAGAGATTTCATCAGAAACATTTTGGTTTTAAAGGACAATGGAAAATGTTCACCTGTCCATTACACTTATTTGTACACAGTCTAAAAATATACTTGGAAATTATAATAACAGCTGTAATGCTGGGTCACAGCTGAAATGCCTTTAATCCCAATGTGAAAAAGGATAATCAATACAGAACCATTAGCCTTGGTCATTTTCTTCTTAGATATTTCATTTTCAGTTGTACTAATTTATACATCAAGTTTTATAATTTTTTGGAGGAACCTATGTACATGGAGACCACTTTTGAATGACAATTGCTGCTTTGTGTTTTTCTGGCTTGGAAAATGCAATGTTCTTCTTGAGCAGTTGATTATTTTGTAGCTGTTTGATGCAATATGAAATTTAACCCTTTTACTTTTTTATCATTAAAAAAGGGTGACCTTTAAAATGTTGCAAAGTTCTTTGAAAGAAAATCCCATTTTACTGGAAGTAGAATTGCACATATTTTTGTTAGAGAGGAACCCAACTCAGAATTAAAGATTTGAGATTGAGGTTTGGAAAAGACATCATTCTCAGATCATTACAGGCTCTACTATATTGTGGGGTTTTTTCCTATGGGATTCGAATAGTAGGTCTGTCAAGGTTAAATATTATAGTGAGTTTGGTTTTTTTAAAATCAACATCTCTAAGAGTAGACATCAAGTGTTTTGTGTTTCTGAAACCTACATCTTTCAGCAGACCTGGACTTAGACCAATAGCAGCTTTGTTTTGAGTTAGCTTCTGGGGAGGAAAGGAGAGGTTGCTTTTATGCTGCAAGGCCTATGGAAACTAGTAATTGTCAACTAACTGCAGCTTCCTCTGAAGCATCTTGTTCTGGTAACATTCAAAGATGTGACTCTGCAATTTAGGGCACACTCTGCTACATTGCCCCAGTTGCCTGGTTATTAATAATCGTAGCTGTAATATCCAGCTAGCAGGGTGTGCTTATTAATCTGGTAGAATGCCTTGTTTCTTTGTAGTTGCGTATATGCACCCCTCCCTAGATCCATAAGCATTCAAAAAGTAAAAAATAAAATAACTGCATTTTGGTCAGTCTTTTCTCTGAGTACAACTGAAAAGGAATGCTTCCTCGTGGAGTGAGGCATTTCAGCAACCCACGTCTAGTACTCCAGCTATTTATTTGCTTTTTAAGGCTGTCAGGCCTTAACTTCCTGACTTCATTCCAGGATACAGATGTCTCATTCTCTCCTGCCCTCTCCTCCCCTTTCAGATACCATTCTCCTATAGAACAGCCTAATCCAAAGCTCATTGAAATGCTTCTATTGACATCCAGAGGCTTTGGCCAAGGCCGGATGAGTCTGGGGCACCAAATTGCTCATCACATCAAGTTATTCCCTCTTCTCAGTCTAGTATCTAGGCAGAGCACAGATCTCTCTCCATCTTTACTTCACTCTGTAAAGTATCTTGGTGATATTTTTTTTTTTTTAACATGGCACTTCAAGTCTATCACACTGCACACTCTGAAAATACTTAGAATGATACTGTAGTAGTGACCTTTATTGTTCATTAGTGAATCAGCAGCGTAGCTTACAGTGGCTTTAAATGAGCTATATAAATTGTTTGTTATTTTCAGTGATGATTCCCTTGATTTGTACATACTAGAGCAAAGATAATTGTTTGATTGATTCATTATGTAAAAGATTGTTTCAAGTTAGAGGGTGTTTTTATTTAATTCCTCCCCCCCCTCCCCAGCCAAATTGAGACGTCCTGTCTGGAATTTTTGCTAGGTTCTTACCAGGTTCAGATTGGGAAGTGCTAGTGCTTCTCTTTTTTTCACTTATGGTATGTACTAGCTTTCCTGTGTGGAGTAGGAGATGCCTCATATTGTGGTGGTGTTTATCAGTCCAGTCTGTGGACTAACACATCTGCTTTTCCTAAAGAAACAAAGTCCAGTAAATGTGTCAAGGTTCCACTCCTCCCCACAGGAGGGTCACAGGTGTGACCCCTTTTCCTCCCATTTGTTTCCAGCGCACAAGAAGTTTAGCAGAACCAAGCAGTGACCTTGCTGCTGCATACCATTCTGTCTTAGTAACTATAAACATGGAGTGTTATCAGTCCTAGAAGCAGACACTGACTGAAATACTTGCTGTTAATTTTAGAAAGTGCAGTTACCTAGAAGAGACTTATCTGAAAAGTAAAATTACTAGGAAAAAAAAAAAACACAACTGGTTCTGTCATGGCTCAAACCAGGACATTATGAAAAGGGGAAGGGGGAGAACTGAGCAGAGTAGTGCATGACATTTAGCAGTTACGTCATCTTCATGGCCAAATGGGCCACACAGCTTACATATATCTATAGGCATTAGCCGTATTGTGCATTTCCTCTGTGATGAGTAGTTCAGGTCTCAAAGCAACATTACAGTGTTGTATTTGGTAGCAGTGGCAGGTGTATGTGTCTCATTAGCATACAGCTATTCTGCAGGGCGTGTTGAGGGGGTGTTTGAGGAACCGAGCAGTTTGTCTCACCTCTCCAGAATCTGCTTCTGCTGCTAGAATCTGTTGCGCTAAACCCGCCGCATCTCAGCAAGTCAACAGCCTGTCCCAGGCTGCCGCCTCTGAGACTGGCAGGGACTTTGTAAATAAAGGAAACAATTGAACGATAAGTTCACACTTCAGCACACTGCTTAACAACCTGATAACAGTTAATTACATACAGTATTTTTACATGCAGCAACAGGGAGGTAACTCAGGCAGAGATGGAGTACAGGCGCTTGGGCCTCACGACAGAAGGTTAACCTCTTACTATCCGCACTCTTAAAGAGCAGCTGCAGCTCCACACCTCCCAGGCTGTGAAGGTTTACTGGCTGGCAGTGACTCAGGGCAACCTGCGTGCTGGGGTGGGGGGTGGGACATTCAGGTTGGTAAAGCAAAGGTTGTGTCCACTGTGGGCAGCAGGTAGAGCACGTCCAGTCAGCAGTGGCTCCACTTGCTGCAGCTGCACTGATGTTCGTGTAACAGTAGAAGCTCCTGAGGAAGAAGCCAGCATAAACACAGCTGGAACAGCCTGCAGTCACAGGGCTCTCCGGCCGTCTGCAAGTCACAGCAGCTGCAGTCGGTGCTACTGCTCTTTGGGCACCGGGTGGGACGTTTCCGTCTCTCCCAGCCTGGTGGGATTTAGGGGTCTGACCCTTGTTATTTAAAGCTCAATTTCTGGACGTCTGCTGTCAGAGCACCCGCAAAGTTTGTGACGTAATGCAAGTCTAATTAACTGATTTGCTTATCAAAATCTGGAGATTTACACACTTCTGTAGAGGCAGCTGTAAAGTTATAACTTCAGCTGTTTATCATGCCCTGAGCCTTTAAATCTCAATTATTAAAGGTGGTGTTTAATAACTGGATGGAAAAGGGGTGGTTACCAGGGTGTTAATGGTGCGGCAAACCAGGAAATCTATAATCTAATGCCTGTATGGAAATGAATGGTTCTAACAAAAGAAAATACGGGGGGGAAGGATGTACTTACAGGCTGTTTGTGCTGTTTAGGAGCAAATCAGTACAAGAGCAGTAGGGGAACAATGGGAACAAAGCCTGAAGAAAGAAATAAGAGCTCTTTGTTTATAAGGTCCCCCTTGCCCCCAAGAAGCAGCCATCATTCTCATCCGGATCTTGATCTTTGCCTTTGTTGCAAAGGGGGAAAAGGAGAATGGCACATCTCAGTGAGTTTAATAGAGTATCAGGACCCAGAAAGAAACTAAATGGAGGGTAAAATAGCCAGCTACAATCAGTTCCAAAAAATTATTTTCCTTTTTTATTGAAGCTTGTTTTTGCTATCCACTTTGTGCCATCAGAGGCAGAATTGACAGCCATGCTTCACCATGGCAATGGGAGAACATGCTGAAAGGAATGTTTTAACGTAAATGAGAGATTCTTAAAAAACCCCAAACAAACAAACAAAAATAACAAACCACAAAGTCTAAAAGCTTGTTAATAACATTAATAACCACTTCTTATAGGTTTTTACTAGCCCACTGAAGATCAGACAGTATGTTAAGATCCTAGCAACTGAATAGTAAATACCTGGGCTCAGGTTGTTATTACTTTGGAAGATTATTTTAAGGACTTCTGTTATTTGTTGAAAACAATTTGAACAGCACAGCTGAATATCCATGCTTAAAATTCATTTTATGTGAAAAATGAGAACAGGATAGAATTTGGGTTTATTGTCTTTGAAAGCACTTTACAAAACCAGCATGGATAGCAGTAGTGCTGTGAATGGATAGGTGAAGGGAGGAGGCTTCCTTGCTCAGATGGAGCTCTTCTGGAACCTGAGCTGTTTGTTTCCCTCTGAAGAGGGATTTTGACTATGGCAGCGGAATTTCTTTTAAATCAAATGAAAATCTCCTGAACCACTACAAGACCTTTAATTTCTAACCTAATAGCCTCCAAAAAAGTGAAGATCTGCAGTAGAGGTTAGTTTGAGGCAAGGAGAGCTGGATAGATTTCTGGCTTCTGTGCTGCTGCTATGATGGGGTCAGATGTGGGGTCTCACCTCTCCTCATCCCTCTCCCTTCTCATTGCTAGGCTGCTCTCGAGGAAAGTAGCTGGCTCCTCTCATAGCAGGCATAGTGGATTCCCCGTGGCCATTGAAGCTACTGCACACGGATGCAGTACAAACATTATCATAACAGAGATTTCACTTCAGCATCTCTCCCCAGAGGTGGCAGTTCTGCATGCATTCAGTACTTCTTTGGATCGCTTCGAGTCTGCGTTGAAATGCAAATTCAGCTGAGAAACCTAAACATTTGCTTCTCTTGCTGGCTTAAGGTGCATGCTACCTTTAAAAAGTTTTCTCCCCTCCAATGTAACTTGGCCAGCCTCGTCTCAGAAATGTGATGCAAGAGACCAAAGGCCAAGAACTCTTTTAATCTATAGGAAGAGCTTTTGGCCCCTTTTGATCTGCAAAACAAAAGACCAAAAGGACCTTAAAATCTCATCCAGGTCTCTCCCTGACAGAGCATGGGGGTTCCTGAGCAACAAGCATGACTTCTTAGCATTGAGAGTAGGTTACCAATGCCAAGAGGTTAATGACTCACATGGTATTATGTTGTCTTGAATAATGAGTAACATATGAAATTACACATGTTGTAATGGCTCACTACTTAAAGTACCAATCTACTTAAGATCCCTTTAAGCTTGAAGAGATCACAGAATAGCGATGTCTTGTTCAATAGGTGCTACTTTATTTTATGCCTCCTGGTAGAAGAGATGTACCATGCCTGAGAGCATATGAACAATACAAAGGGGGAATTGAGTAGGAAGGATTATTGGACTAGTTGTTCTGAATGCTTACTGGGCATTTGTAGAGCACTGGCTAGCATATTGGGGTTTTGTTGCTGTTGATTTGAGGGTTTTAATCCTGATTATTGCAGTTCCTATATCGGTAGGTTGGCTTTAGAGAAGGAAAGAAAGGGGAGCTTTGCCTGCAGGATGGGATTACCAGAAGCTGGTCTGGGATCTGCTGTGGAAAATAAACTAATGCTGGAGTGACATGACATTTTATGCATTTGTTGCTGATGGGAGGAGATTTAATTAAAAGACACTAAATTCTGATATTAACAAATCTAAGACATAGATTGCTCTGTTAGGGATTGAAAACAATCAGTTTTCTTGTGTGCAAAACAGACTGTTCATGCTGTCATAAGAAATCTTATGCAATCTTATAGTAAAGTTTTAAACCTGTCAGACTACTGTTTTCCTATCTTACAGTTGTTTCTGCAGTCTGCTTATGTGCAGTATCTGCTAGTAAATGACTAAACTTTATGCTTGATCCTGCATGTAAAAACAAATGGGACACCTAAATGCCTCCATTTGGACAGACCAGGGAGCTGCTGGGGCCCAACATCTCCTAAAATTTTACCCTCTGCAAATAACACAAGACTTTGTTATCCAACCTCTTTAAGGCTAGACTTCGACTAGAGTAATGTGAACATAGCTATGCGCTTCCCTTCCAGTATTGTGGTGCTTTTGCTGTTTGTTTCTAAATATTCCAAGCTGTAACACTGTAGAGAGAGAAAAACTAGGCATAGAAGCTCTTAAGTTCAGGCCAGTCAAGGCAAAACTGCATGCAAGGAAAGAGAATCAGGTCTGCCTGCATTGCATCTGAAATGTACTCCTGCTTGAAGTTCAAACAAACTTGTAGGGATCCCTCCTTCTCCAAATCCAAAAGAAATATGAATTCTTTAAAAAGGGGAGAAAGAATTTTTTTCAATTTTTTTTACCTGTGTAATACAGGCCATGAAATGATCATTATTTTTATGGGTCTGCAAAGCCTGTAGAAGTCAAAGGTATGTAATATACATTGCAGAGTGTTCTGCTAATCCAGTCCAACCGCAGTCGTGCCTGGCCCAGGGATGAGGGTCTGGTAACTGGAAACCTGAAACTCAAGGAATTCCAAACACAGTCCTCAAACTAAAAACAGCTCTCTCTGCATGGCATGTGCTACATGAGAGCCAGGGATTGTATTCGGTTACGTTATCTGATTTTTTAGCCTTGCATTGTTGATAAAAGAGCAGGAGAAGAAAGCACCTCCACCAGCTCAGCCAATAAATAATCTCTGTGTGGTGTGTTTGAGGTTAGTATGACATTGTTATACATCTGCTTTCTTCTGAGAGGTGCAAGCCTCTCTCTCACAGACAGCAGACACTGAGCACTTCCTTGTGCTGCAGATTCTTCCCAGCACTACAATACCAAATTTTATTTCCTGTGGCTTTTTAAATGCAAAACCCATCATCAGCTATGGGAAGCAGTGGTCTGAAATGGCAAAAAATATTTGTTATAGGAGTATCTCACCTATTAAGATACAGAGACAGACTAATGAAGCTCAGAGTCATGCAGTGATTTAAAAAATATGTTTTGAAGTTATATGTTCATTAAATATTAAGCAACAGAAGTTCTTAGTGCCACTGACTACAAATAGCACTATGGTGTCTTTAATACTATATCTGAAGAGATAAGGACTACATAGTCTTTTCAGTAATTTCTTTTTAGTGTATCTTGAGAAGAGCTTTATAAGAACATGGTGTAATGTATTTGATAGTGTAAGATTGTTTGCATAATTTAATTCTTACATCAGCCTCCCCTTTCTTCTTTAGAAGTAGATCCTCCTGGCTGAGAACAAACAGCCTGCAATAATGATGCATGCAATAGAGTTCTTCAGTGAGGATCTGGACACAGATAGGACCTTGTTGCTTTCTCCTGTTCTTTAATCACAGCCTGAGCTGCCTGATGCCATCAACCAGAATCTCTCTATGTCTCACTTAGACATGAAAGACACTGCAGCCAAATGTGGGCTTTCCATTTGCCACTTAGTCTGTGGCTGTCTTTGAAATTTATTTAAAGAAGTACTCCCTGACAAAGTAAGAAGGCATTTTTCTTGTGAGTTTGTGTCCCTTGCAAAATATTTCCTCAGCAGTGAGAGGAGACGGTGATGTAAAAAGAGAGCATTCCCTTCCTTGCTTTTTATCAGGTACCAAGAGAGTGACCTCTGTGATTCTTACAGAATAGGAACAAGAAAAACTCTTTGTCATGATGAAATCCAACCCCCTAACATGATGGGGCACAGCGTGAACAGCCAGGCCATCATTTTGCTTTCCTTTCCATTCAGATAACCCAAGCATGTGTCTTGTGGCTGATGGTAAAGGTGACCTGCAAATGGGGGTTAACAATGAAACACAGTAAACCTGAAATAGAATTTTTTTTTTTTTCCTGGTTGCTTTTGAAGCATCAGGTATCCAGGCCAGTCTATCCAGTGAGATCCTGCACAACTGAAGAATTACTGAAATGGGGGCTTTAAAAAAAAGGAGAGGGAAGAACTGCAGAAAGCAAAAAGTGTATTAGTTAGGTTTCTTGAGACCTATAGATACCTGTTTGCTTTCAATTACTAAGTATCATTTTGAGTAAAAGAAACCTTTCTTAAGGAATCTTTGGTAAACCTTTTGGTTCAGTTTTAAGTGTTCAAGGCCAGGTTGGACGGGGCTTTGAGCAACCTGGTCTAGTGGAAGGTGTCCCTGCCCATGCAGGGTGGTTGGAACTAGATGATCTTTAAGGTCCCTTCCAACCCTAGCCGTTATATGAAATAAACCCAGAAGCTTTTAAAACTTCTGCAGCAAAGCCAGAAAATATGGTATTCTATATTCTTTGTGCTTGGATGGTAAATAAAGCAGGGATAGCAAAAAAACCTACTTCTGGCTTCACTTGTCATGGAGAAAATAACAACTTATGTACTGTTGATTGAACATCAGTAACAAGTTACCTGCTTTATTTGGACAAGGCTACTTTTGCTCTTAAAGCTCAAATTTGATCACAGTTCTTACCTGGTGAATCATTTAAAAGATAAACCAGTGTAGCTGCTAACCAGCATGTGAAATGATAAGGCAAAATATCTGTGCAACTACCTGTGTGTGATAGCTATAATTTCTCTGCAGGGAAAGGTAAGATTTATCTCCTCACAATAAAATGAATGCCTTGGCTATGACATTTTTGAGGATTGCATTTTCACACTGCCCCACCAGTTTCACTCCTTTCTTGAACCTGGGGCTTCTGCCTCCCTTCCTTATGCTGCCTCCTACAGCAGCAGCCTCTGCTTTAGCTAGACCTACATCAGCGATGCATCTTCCAGTGGGAGCTAGCAGAACTGAACTATCAGCAAAAACACTTTCTGAGCTCTGAGATCAGTTCCTTCCCAGGATGTTGTGTCAGCTTCCCTACCTTCTGCCTGCCATTAATTTCACTGGACCCCCAGGTCAAACAAATGGCCAAAAATCTGGAAAACAGCTGACAGTCAGAGCAACTCCTACTCAGCATGTCCTCTCAGAGGCCACGCTCCTAGCCTGGTCCTTTTGAGTGGCTGGACCTGCTTGACCCAATTTGTGGATTTTGGATCACTCCCTTGGGTCACTGATTTTCCACTTGAGGTTATTGGTTTGACCCCCAAAGCATGGGTCACTTGGGAGGTGTGATACAGCCCTATGAACTCTGAACTCATCAGGAGCCAACAAAAACAGTGAGGGAGGGGAGAAGAATTTCATTAGGGCCTCCTCAGAGGTGGCAATGTCTGCCAAGTGAAAAGGCAGGGGTTGTTTTGATTCTTGCAGAGACAAACATAGCATCTACAAGGGGCTGCAAAGTAGGAAGTGTTTGGTTTGAGTTGTTGTGGCAATTTCTTTAAGTGTAAACAGCAAACATTACATCATCAGCCATCAGGTGAAAACGGTGTCACTACAGAGGGTCCCTGCTCTTGCTGCTGTGTACTGCCCCTAGTGTCCCAGACTTACTGCTAATGGTGATGGCATTTCTACAGCCAGAGCTTGGTTACTGTAGGTGTTTCTTCTGCTTTAAAAAGATTTACTTTCTGATGGTTAATTTGACACACTCAGAGAGGAAAGGGCTGTTGGTTTACTGTATTTTAAGTCTTGTCAGATGGAGGTTCATGGAGACCCTCAGGCTGTTGGTTTGCACTGTCAGCAGCTCCCTAAGAGCAGACTTCACTAGGTATGGCTGGTAGGTGGAGAAGAATAACTCATCTTCAGGAATAACTCATCTTCAACACACGGTGCTGGTCATAAAAGGGAAGAAAAGTGGTGCCATTGTAGCATGTGTATCTGCATGCATAACACCCCCTGGGATCACCAGGGGAAGTGAGCTGGAGAGTGTGGTAGTTTGGGGCAGTTACCAGGCTTTCCCAAGATTTTACTCATGAGAGAGTTCTGGTAATCACTGGTTAGATCACTGCTTGTATTATTGCCAAGGCTGCCAGAAAACCTCACCTACTTTCTCTCTTCCTGGAGCTTTCCTAAAGGATTTGTGTGAAGTAGATTCAAGCCTTGTCTCCATGTACAGCTTCTCCCCACAGCTGCTAAGCCCTGACGCTGGGGAAGACACGAGAGTGTTACCACCTATGCGTGTTTCACCAGCAGAGGGGTGAAACTGGTGCTGAGAATGAACAGCTTAGATACTTCTTTATTTTTAAAGAAAGATTTTGCCCTTTCTGTATGTTCTTCTCTGCAGTTTGTCTAGGGAACCAAAGACTGTATTTGCTGTAAATGAATCAGTGCTGGATTTAGTTTTGTAACGTGGGTACCAGCAATGAAGACCTGATGGCACAAGCTCAAGCAGCTTGGGCACATGCCTCAGGTCTGGCACACTTGTGCTTTGATTGCTCAGGCTCATCTTCACTGCACAGTCTTAGGTCAAAGCTGCCTGAATGTGCTGCCTTCTGCACAGTCACAACTTCTGTGGCAGCAGTGTCACACTGTCTCCTAGAGCTGGACCAGCAGCCCTTGTGACTGGATAGCAAAACGCATCCCCCTCTTTTCCTGCAACATCCAGACATCTCTTGTGAGTTGAGGGATGAGCTGTGTGCTGAAGGCTCAGTAGATGATGCTGGTGGCTCAGTCCTTATCTCTACAGTCATTTTGCTACCAATTAATGTTGAATTTGTTATTTTAGAGTAACTCAGCTTCGCAGTTAGAGCTGTCCAAAAGCTACCTGGGTCTTCCTTGAATTCTGGATCAGGTTCCCTTTTTGATGTGATCTACAATAATTTGGTTTATTATAGCTGTTGAGGAGAACACCTTATAAAATCTAATATACTGGATTTTGAGCATTATCCTTATATTAAAAGGTGATGGTTGTAGGTTTGACATTTGTTCCTGTTGGTTTGCTGCTTGACACAAAGCAGCTCCTACCATTGCAGAAGCCTTTTCTGATTGGAAGTGTGTTTTTGCACAGAGAGGAATTACAAGCTGCGTATGATGGGACTGACTGGTGAACAAGAAATATATGGAGCAATTCTTTGGCCTGCTGTGGAAATCAGGCTTTGTTGGAAGGCATAGGTGTGTGAGCAGAGATAGAAGTTGTCTTAATACATGCAGTTAAGAGTCCTTTTAGTATCTCAGAGGGTGGCTTCAGGCCCTTCAGCACTTTGTCTGGACTGTCTCACAAGCGGAGAGATGATGGGGGGTGGGGGGAAAGCCAGAAGTGCCTGTCTTTTATAATGTTCTGTTTTTAAAGCAAAAAGTCTCTGGGGAACATAGGGTCCTAAAAGTCCAAGGCCTGGAATTCTTCCTTTTGCTCTTTCCATTTTAAACAGGAAACATTTGCACCAAGTTATTCCAGGGGGAGAATTGTAGGTTCATTTCAAGGCAGATAATGTTTGTTCATTGCCTATGTCCATGATTTACCCCATGGGCCTAAGCGAGTGCAGCAGAAAAACACATGGTTTGTTTTATTTCATGCAAAACAAGCTCCAGTGGAGTCTGGGCACCCAGATTAAGAAAGGGGGAGCATGCCTGTATAATCTCTGTGTGAACAAAAGAGAGGCATTGGTGAATTGTGAACACCTGGTCAGTTGTACCAGAATTATGACTTTTTAAATAAATCTGTGCAAAGAATATTTTCATAGTTGATGAGTTCAATCCCAAAGCCACAGAGCAGGTGTAATTGATTTATAGTTTTAGCCCCTGTTTTGAATCAAAACCCTGCCATCTTCCCTCAGCTCTCACTCAGAATCTTCCTGTGCAGTCAATGGAAGGTTTTGCGCAAAGTGCAAAGACCTTTGCAATCAGCCTGGCAAAAACTCCTAATTGAGTTGAACTTTTAGGGATGCTCTGGTGACATGTCTGTAGGAATAATTATTTTTACCATTTCTTTGAAAAGTATCACAAGTTAACCTGCACTAGGAAAAAATACCAATGCTTCATTAGCGCAGATCATGGAATTAAGATGCAGAAAGATACAGAGAGGGCTCCATGGCACATTCTCAGGGATGACATGTTCACATGTTGCTTTTCATGTGAACTACAGCTTGTCAGATCCATACTGATGCAGACAAGTTACAGGGCTGTTGTAATATCAGGCCTTATAGATTACAGGAGTTTTTTTGAAACCCCACTGGCAGCTCGCCCATTACACACAGGTATTGTAGCCTGACATCTCTAGTGTTTCTTGCAGGAGTTCCAGTTTTTCCAACTATGGTGTTTGGAAAGTTTTACAATCTGACATGTTAGGAGAAAAAATAGTGGGAAATGGCTTGGAAAGCGTGAATATTTGTGCATATAAAGCTTATGGGATTTGCAGACTTGCAGACCCAACTCATCTGTTTATCCTCAGGCAAGATAAGATTCAGTCAAACATTCATTGTTTAAAGGAGCTTTGTTTCCATTATGGCAAATGGATCACAGGAGGATGACTCTGGGAGCTGAAGGGCTCCAGTGCTCCCCCATTGTAAAAGTGCTGTGATGTGCGCTGGACCCTTCCTCCAGCGTCCTGGGTGTTAGAGACTTTTGTAGCGTGCAGGTGGGAGGCCTGCTATCCTTCAGAAGTTCTTTTGACTCATCTGGACCTGTCATGCTTGAGGTGGCATTTCCTTTCCCAAAGTAAACATAGATTGTGAGTAAAATAATGTGTTGCTGAGCTAGTGGACTGCCTTTTTATGTGCTTTATTATGTTCTTCCTCCTCAGACGTGGACCTGCAGAGCCACTGGAATATTTAACAGGGCCACGAGTAATATACAAAGAGAGAGATCTTCCCTACTACCAAGGAGGACAGCCTGCTGTCCACCCATCTAAGGGGAACTACATCCGCACGCCGGACACAAGAGTGGCAGAATTGAGGTACCCCCAGTACTACCCAGCCCAGCCCATCACAAACCAGCATAAAGGACCCCTCCGACAGGATGTGCCACCTTCTCCTCCTCCATCCCACCGAGCACCAGCTTATAATGAAATTGTCCGACACCGTGGGACCAGTCCAGACCAGTACCAGTACAGGCAACAGGATCCCAGGCAGAAGAACCCAATGACTGCAGCTGTATAGCCACACATTGGACTTGCCAGCACAGCCCGGGAGGAATCTTGTCGGACATGATCCTTGTAGAGTTGTTCCCAAATGTAGCTGCCTGTAAGAATGGCACATGAGACCTGGAGTCATTCTTACTGAGCTGGGCTCAGCGCAGGTGCTTTCTAACAGGCAAACAAAAGCCACGTGAAGTATGATGTGTTTTGAGTACGTGAGGTACCAGACAGTTGAGTATTTTTAAATTCCTTTTAAAAATAGGAAGTGGCTGCTGGAAATGAAGCGCAAATGAATACACCTCAGGGCTATTTCCCGGATCCAGTTACACCTGTACAGTATGTAACTGTCTGCATTAGGGCAGCAGTGTCACCAGAGTTTACTTCAGAGTGCTGTTGAGAGCCTTTCAGTGAGAGCACAGCATGAAGCACGAACTTTGTGCAGAATGGGGAATCCTGTACAATCGGGTGTGTGATCACGAGTCAACAAGGACCTGCCACAGAGGTAGTGGCCACATTCTGGGCATGTTCAGACCTGCGACTCTGCTTTAAGGTTGATGCAGTTCCAGATTTGTATTCTGGCCTCTGTCTTACTCTTTCGTTTCGGTGGTGGCAGCATTTATCTCGTAGCCTTCATTTTTTGCAGTTTGTGTAGCAAGATTCTCCTCTGATTGCACCAGCTGCATTTGAAGTAAGTCAAATATGTATCTGCCATGCTTGGGCAGGCTCACAGAGAAGGCAGCTAGCCATCTGAGAAGTGTGTCTGCAGATGTGCCTGTGTGCACTTGTGATTGCTTCATAGTTACACAGTGTGCACTGTTCAATGTAAACCCTGGAGACCGGAGCCTCTGCTGCTGTCAGTACAGCCAAGTGCCTGCCAGCAGCACGTCCTGCCTTTGCCAGCCACCCTCAGCCCCTGAGTGCAGGTCAGCCTCGGGCAGCACCAGGCCTGTGCCAAGTGCCAAAATACCAGAGTTCCTGCAGCCAGGGGCCATCAGGCCAGTGCGCAGAAGATATTTTCTATTTTTGCAGCAAAGGGTGAGGAAAAAGTCAAGGAAAGCAACAGGACTTCAAGATCCTGAGGCCCAGGAGGAAGAGGAGAGAAATGCTGTTTGTAGTGAGTTATTTGCATCAGCACATACATAGGAAGAGAGAAGGTGAGAGTGAGGCGAGGGGAACACTGTAGAGAGAGAAAAACTAGGCATAGTAGCTCTTAAGTTCAGGCCAGTCAAGGCAAAACTGCATGCAAGGAAAGAGAATCAGGTCTGCCTGCATTGCATCTGAAATGTACTCCTGCTTGAAGTTCAAACAAACTTGTAGGGATCCCTCCTTCTCCAAATCCAAAAGAAATATGAATTCTTTAAAAAGGGGAGAAAGAATTTTTTTCAATTTTTTTTACCTGTGTAATACAGGCCATGAAATGATCATTATTTTTATGGGTCTGCAAAGCCTGTAGAAGTCAAAGGTATGTAATATACATTGCAGAGTGTTCTGCTAATCCAGTCCAACCGCAGTCGTGCCTGGCCCAGGGATGAGGGTCTGGTAACTGGAAACCTGAAACTCAAGGAATTCCAAACACAGTCCTCAAACTAAAAACAGCTCTCTCTGCATGGCATGTGCTACATGAGAGCCAGGGATTGTATTCGGTTACGTTATCTGATTTTTTAGCCTTGCATTGTTGATAAAAGAGCAGGAGAAGAAAGCACCTCCACCAGCTCAGCCAATAAATAATCTCTGTGTGGTGTGTTTGAGGTTAGTATGACATTGTTATACATCTGCTTTCTTCTGAGAGGTGCAAGCCTCTCTCTCACAGACAGCAGACACTGAGCACTTCCTTGTGCTGCAGATTCTTCCCAGCACTACAATACCAAATTTTATTTCCTGTGGCTTTTTAAATGCAAAACCCATCATCAGCTATGGGAAGCAGTGGTCTGAAATGGCAAAAAATATTTGTTATAGGAGTATCTCACCTATTAAGATACAGAGACAGACTAATGAAGCTCAGAGTCATGCAGTGATTTAAAAAATATGTTTTGAAGTTATATGTTCATTAAATATTAAGCAACAGAAGTTCTTAGTGCCACTGACTACAAATAGCACTATGGTGTCTTTAATACTATATCTGAAGAGATAAGGACTACATAGTCTTTTCAGTAATTTCTTTTTAGTGTATCTTGAGAAGAGCTTTATAAGAACATGGTGTAATGTATTTGATAGTGTAAGATTGTTTGCATAATTTAATTCTTACATCAGCCTCCCCTTTCTTCTTTAGAAGTAGATCCTCCTGGCTGAGAACAAACAGCCTGCAATAATGATGCATGCAATAGAGTTCTTCAGTGAGGATCTGGACACAGATAGGACCTTGTTGCTTTCTCCTGTTCTTTAATCACAGCCTGAGCTGCCTGATGCCATCAACCAGAATCTCTCTATGTCTCACTTAGACATGAAAGACACTGCAGCCAAATGTGGGCTTTCCATTTGCCACTTAGTCTGTGGCTGTCTTTGAAATTTATTTAAAGAAGTACTCCCTGACAAAGTAAGAAGGCATTTTTCTTGTGAGTTTGTGTCCCTTGCAAAATATTTCCTCAGCAGTGAGAGGAGACGGTGATGTAAAAAGAGAGCATTCCCTTCCTTGCTTTTTATCAGGTACCAAGAGAGTGACCTCTGTGATTCTTACAGAATAGGAACAAGAAAAACTCTTTGTCATGATGAAATCCAACCCCCTAACATGATGGGGCACAGCGTGAACAGCCAGGCCATCATTTTGCTTTCCTTTCCATTCAGATAACCCAAGCATGTGTCTTGTGGCTGATGGTAAAGGTGACCTGCAAATGGGGGTTAACAATGAAACACAGTAAACCTGAAATAGAATTTTTTTTTTTTTCCTGGTTGCTTTTGAAGCATCAGGTATCCAGGCCAGTCTATCCAGTGAGATCCTGCACAACTGAAGAATTACTGAAATGGGGGCTTTAAAAAAAAGGAGAGGGAAGAACTGCAGAAAGCAAAAAGTGTATTAGTTAGGTTTCTTGAGACCTATAGATACCTGTTTGCTTTCAATTACTAAGTATCATTTTGAGTAAAAGAAACCTTTCTTAAGGAATCTTTGGTAAACCTTTTGGTTCAGTTTTAAGTGTTCAAGGCCAGGTTGGACGGGGCTTTGAGCAACCTGGTCTAGTGGAAGGTGTCCCTGCCCATGCAGGGTGGTTGGAACTAGATGATCTTTAAGGTCCCTTCCAACCCTAGCCGTTATATGAAATAAACCCAGAAGCTTTTAAAACTTCTGCAGCAAAGCCAGAAAATATGGTATTCTATATTCTTTGTGCTTGGATGGTAAATAAAGCAGGGATAGCAAAAAAACCTACTTCTGGCTTCACTTGTCATGGAGAAAATAACAACTTATGTACTGTTGATTGAACATCAGTAACAAGTTACCTGCTTTATTTGGACAAGGCTACTTTTGCTCTTAAAGCTCAAATTTGATCACAGTTCTTACCTGGTGAATCATTTAAAAGATAAACCAGTGTAGCTGCTAACCAGCATGTGAAATGATAAGGCAAAATATCTGTGCAACTACCTGTGTGTGATAGCTATAATTTCTCTGCAGGGAAAGGTAAGATTTATCTCCTCACAATAAAATGAATGCCTTGGCTATGACATTTTTGAGGATTGCATTTTCACACTGCCCTACCAGTTTCACTCCTTTCTTGAACCTGGGGCTTCTGCCTCCCTTCCTTATGCTGCCTCCTACAGCAGCAGCCTCTGCTTTAGCTAGACCTACATCAGCGATGCATCTTCCAGTGGGAGCTAGCAGAACTGAACTATCAGCAAAAACACTTTCTGAGCTCTGAGATCAGTTCCTTCCCAGGATGTTGTGTCAGCTTCCCTACCTTCTGCCTGCCATTAATTTCACTGGACCCCCAGGTCAAACAAATGGCCAAAAATCTGGAAAACAGCTGACAGTCAGAGCAACTCCTACTCAGCATGTCCTCTCAGAGGCCACGCTCCTAGCCTGGTCCTTTTGAGTGGCTGGACCTGCTTGACCCAATTTGTGGATTTTGGATCACTCCCTTGGGTCACTGATTTTCCACTTGAGGTTATTGGTTTGACCCCCAAAGCATGGGTCACTTGGGAGGTGTGATACAGCCCTATGAACTCTGAACTCATCAGGAGCCAACAAAAACAGTGAGGGAGGGGAGAAGAATTTCATTAGGGCCTCCTCAGAGGTGGCAATGTCTGCCAAGTGAAAAGGCAGGGGTTGTTTTGATTCTTGCAGAGACAAACATAGCATCTACAAGGGGCTGCAAAGTAGGAAGTGTTTGGTTTGAGTTGTTGTGGCAATTTCTTTAAGTGTAAACAGCAAACATTACATCATCAGCCATCAGGTGAAAACGGTGTCACTACAGAGGGTCCCTGCTCTTGCTGCTGTGTACTGCCCCTAGTGTCCCAGACTTACTGCTAATGGTGATGGCATTTCTACAGCCAGAGCTTGGTTACTGTAGGTGTTTCTTCTGCTTTAAAAAGATTTACTTTCTGATGGTTAATTTGACACACTCAGAGAGGAAAGGGCTGTTGGTTTACTGTATTTTAAGTCTTGTCAGATGGAGGTTCATGGAGACCCTCAGGCTGTTGGTTTGCACTGTCAGCAGCTCCCTAAGAGCAGACTTCACTAGGTATGGCTGGTAGGTGGAGAAGAATAACTCATCTTCAGGAATAACTCATCTTCAACACACGGTGCTGGTCATAAAAGGGAAGAAAAGTGGTGCCATTGTAGCATGTGTATCTGCATGCATAACACCCCCTGGGATCACCAGGGGAAGTGAGCTGGAGAGTGTGGTAGTTTGGGGCAGTTACCAGGCTTTCCCAAGATTTTACTCATGAGAGAGTTCTGGTAATCACTGGTTAGATCACTGCTTGTATTATTGCCAAGGCTGCCAGAAAACCTCACCTACTTTCTCTCTTCCTGGAGCTTTCCTAAAGGATTTGTGTGAAGTAGATTCAAGCCTTGTCTCCATGTACAGCTTCTCCCCACAGCTGCTAAGCCCTGACGCTGGGGAAGACACGAGAGTGTTACCACCTATGCGTGTTTCACCAGCAGAGGGGTGAAACTGGTGCTGAGAATGAACAGCTTAGATACTTCTTTATTTTTAAAGAAAGATTTTGCCCTTTCTGTATGTTCTTCTCTGCAGTTTGTCTAGGGAACCAAAGACTGTATTTGCTGTAAATGAATCAGTGCTGGATTTAGTTTTGTAACGTGGGTACCAGCAATGAAGACCTGATGGCACAAGCTCAAGCAGCTTGGGCACATGCCTCAGGTCTGGCACACTTGTGCTTTGATTGCTCAGGCTCATCTTCACTGCACAGTCTTAGGTCAAAGCTGCCTGAATGTGCTGCCTTCTGCACAGTCACAACTTCTGTGGCAGCAGTGTCACACTGTCTCCTAGAGCTGGACCAGCAGCCCTTGTGACTGGATAGCAAAACGCATCCCCCTCTTTTCCTGCAACATCCAGACATCTCTTGTGAGTTGAGGGATGAGCTGTGTGCTGAAGGCTCAGTAGATGATGCTGGTGGCTCAGTCCTTATCTCTACAGTCATTTTGCTACCAATTAATGTTGAATTTGTTATTTTAGAGTAACTCAGCTTCGCAGTTAGAGCTGTCCAAAAGCTACCTGGGTCTTCCTTGAATTCTGGATCAGGTTCCCTTTTTGATGTGATCTACAATAATTTGGTTTATTATAGCTGTTGAGGAGAACACCTTATAAAATCTAATATACTGGATTTTGAGCATTATCCTTATATTAAAAGGTGATGGTTGTAGGTTTGACATTTGTTCCTGTTGGTTTGCTGCTTGACACAAAGCAGCTCCTACCATTGCAGAAGCCTTTTCTGATTGGAAGTGTGTTTTTGCACAGAGAGGAATTACAAGCTGCGTATGATGGGACTGACTGGTGAACAAGAAATATATGGAGCAATTCTTTGGCCTGCTGTGGAAATCAGGCTTTGTTGGAAGGCATAGGTGTGTGAGCAGAGATAGAAGTTGTCTTAATACATGCAGTTAAGAGTCCTTTTAGTATCTCAGAGGGTGGCTTCAGGCCCTTCAGCACTTTGTCTGGACTGTCTCACAAGCGGAGAGATGATGGGGGGTGGGGGGAAAGCCAGAAGTGCCTGTCTTTTATAATGTTCTGTTTTTAAAGCAAAAAGTCTCTGGGGAACATAGGGTCCTAAAAGTCCAAGGCCTGGAATTCTTCCTTTTGCTCTTTCCATTTTAAACAGGAAACATTTGCACCAAGTTATTCCAGGGGGAGAATTGTAGGTTCATTTCAAGGCAGATAATGTTTGTTCATTGCCTATGTCCATGATTTACCCCATGGGCCTAAGCGAGTGCAGCAGAAAAACACATGGTTTGTTTTATTTCATGCAAAACAAGCTCCAGTGGAGTCTGGGCACCCAGATTAAGAAAGGGGGAGCATGCCTGTATAATCTCTGTGTGAACAAAAGAGAGGCATTGGTGAATTGTGAACACCTGGTCAGTTGTACCAGAATTATGACTTTTTAAATAAATCTGTGCAAAGAATATTTTCATAGTTGATGAGTTCAATCCCAAAGCCACAGAGCAGGTGTAATTGATTTATAGTTTTAGCCCCTGTTTTGAATCAAAACCCTGCCATCTTCCCTCAGCTCTCACTCAGAATCTTCCTGTGCAGTCAATGGAAGGTTTTGCGCAAAGTGCAAAGACCTTTGCAATCAGCCTGGCAAAAACTCCTAATTGAGTTGAACTTTTAGGGATGCTCTGGTGACATGTCTGTAGGAATAATTATTTTTACCATTTCTTTGAAAAGTATCACAAGTTAACCTGCACTAGGAAAAAATACCAATGCTTCATTAGCGCAGATCATGGAATTAAGATGCAGAAAGATACAGAGAGGGCTCCATGGCACATTCTCAGGGATGACATGTTCACATGTTGCTTTTCATGTGAACTACAGCTTGTCAGATCCATACTGATGCAGACAAGTTACAGGGCTGTTGTAATATCAGGCCTTATAGATTACAGGAGTTTTTTTGAAACCCCACTGGCAGCTCGCCCATTACACACAGGTATTGTAGCCTGACATCTCTAGTGTTTCTTGCAGGAGTTCCAGTTTTTCCAACTATGGTGTTTGGAAAGTTTTACAATCTGACATGTTAGGAGAAAAAATAGTGGGAAATGGCTTGGAAAGCGTGAATATTTGTGCATATAAAGCTTATGGGATTTGCAGACTTGCAGACCCAACTCATCTGTTTATCCTCAGGCAAGATAAGATTCAGTCAAACATTCATTGTTTAAAGGAGCTTTGTTTCCATTATGGCAAATGGATCACAGGAGGATGACTCTGGGAGCTGAAGGGCTCCAGTGCTCCCCCATTGTAAAAGTGCTGTGATGTGCGCTGGACCCTTCCTCCAGCGTCCTGGGTGTTAGAGACTTTTGTAGCGTGCAGGTGGGAGGCCTGCTATCCTTCAGAAGTTCTTTTGACTCATCTGGACCTGTCATGCTTGAGGTGGCATTTCCTTTCCCAAAGTAAACATAGATTGTGAGTAAAATAATGTGTTGCTGAGCTAGTGGACTGCCTTTTTATGTGCTTTATTATGTTCTTCCTCCTCAGACGTGGACCTGCAGAGCCACTGGAATATTTAACAGGGCCACGAGTAATATACAAAGAGAGAGATCTTCCCTACTACCAAGGAGGACAGCCTGCTGTCCACCCATCTAAGGGGAACTACATCCGCACGCCGGACACAAGAGTGGCAGAATTGAGGTACCCCCAGTACTACCCAGCCCAGCCCATCACAAACCAGCATAAAGGACCCCTCCGACAGGATGTGCCACCTTCTCCTCCTCCATCCCACCGAGCACCAGCTTATAATGAAATTGTCCGACACCGTGGGACCAGTCCAGACCAGTACCAGTACAGGCAACAGGATCCCAGGCAGAAGAACCCAATGACTGCAGCTGTATAGCCACACATTGGACTTGCCAGCACAGCCCGGGAGGAATCTTGTCGGACATGATCCTTGTAGAGTTGTTCCCAAATGTAGCTGCCTGTAAGAATGGCACATGAGACCTGGAGTCATTCTTACTGAGCTGGGCTCAGCGCAGGTGCTTTCTAACAGGCAAACAAAAGCCACGTGAAGTATGATGTGTTTTGAGTACGTGAGGTACCAGACAGTTGAGTATTTTTAAATTCCTTTTAAAAATAGGAAGTGGCTGCTGGAAATGAAGCGCAAATGAATACACCTCAGGGCTATTTCCCGGATCCAGTTACACCTGTACAGTATGTAACTGTCTGCATTAGGGCAGCAGTGTCACCAGAGTTTACTTCAGAGTGCTGTTGAGAGCCTTTCAGTGAGAGCACAGCATGAAGCACGAACTTTGTGCAGAATGGGGAATCCTGTACAATCGGGTGTGTGATCACGAGTCAACAAGGAACTGCCACAGAGGTAGTGGCCACATTCTGGGCATGTTCAGACCTGCGACTCTGCTTTAAGGTTGATGCAGTTCCAGATTTGTATTCTGGCCTCTGTCTTACTCTTTCGTTTCGGTGGTGGCAGCATTTATTTCGTAGCCTTCATTTTTTGCAGTTTGTGTAGCAAGATTCTCCTCTGATTGCACCAGCTGCGTTTGAAGTAAGTCAAATATGTATCTGCCATGCTTGGGCAGGCTCACAGAGAAGGCAGCTAGCCATCTGAGAAGTGTGTCTGCAGATGTGCCTGTGTGCACTTGTGATTGCTTCATAGTTACACAGTGTGCACTGTTCAATGTAAACCCTGGAGACCGGAGCCTCTGCTGCTGTCAGTACAGCCAAGTGCCTGCCAGCAGCACGTCCTGCCTTTGCCAGCCACCCTCAGCCCCTGAGTGCAGGTCAGCCTCGGGCAGCACCAGGCCTGTGCCAAGTGCCAAAATACCAGAGTTCCTGCAGCCAGGGGCCATCAGGCCAGTGCGCAGAAGATATTTTCTATTTTTGCAGCAAAGGGTGAGGAAAAAGTCAAGGAAAGCAACAGGACTTCAAGATCCTGAGGCCCAGGAGGAAGAGGAGAGAAATGCTGTTTGTAGTGAGTTATTTGCATCAGCACATACATAGGAAGAGAGAAGGTGAGAGTGAGGCGAGGGGGCCAGCAACGCAGTAGAGCTGTGTGGGGCAGCACAGAGGGGTAGGTGCTGGCTCTTTCCTCAGCACAGCCTGAGTTTGCTCTGCAGCCAGCCAGCCTGGGAGGTCAGAAATGCATGTCCCCAGCTACAGGGACCTGTGCTACTCAGTTAGACAGGGCTGTGGGCGCTCAGAGATTTGTCTCAAGGATTTTGTCACAGGGAAACCACACAGTCTTGCCACCTAGAAATATATTTTGGGAAGTTTCCAAGTATCCTTAATTCCCTGACTTCAGCCTTTTGGAAGTGTTTTAACCATTTGGGCTCCTCTCCTCATCAGGGAGAGACTGTGACCTGACCAAGGATTAAGTGTCTTAATTAAGTGTCTTTTTGATACCTTTGGTATGCAACAGATTAAATCACATAGGTCACTTCCCAAGTATAAAATATCACCAGGAAGATTTTTCCTGTTAAGAGTGTGTTACTTTACTAGACATTCCTGGGAAAAGGGCTTTTTTAGAGTAAGAGGTCTGTAAGGCACAGAACAGGGTGAGTCTGTGTACTGCTGTTTTCCAGGGGCCACTGATAACAAACAGCATTTAATCCCAGGCAGCGTTTCCTCTGTACTGCTGATTCTCCTGAGAGACTGGCATAACTCTGAGGCACTTGCAGCTGCCCAGCTGGCCAGCAGGTTCTATCGTTTGCATTCACACCAATCTCTACGCACCAGCCAGACTGGGAAGGAGGGGAGAGGAGACAGCTTTGGCATGGTAGGGGAACATCTCCATGATTGAGATACAGAGCTGGGCTCCCTGGGGCAGGGGCAGGAGCAGCTCTAAATCCAGTCAAGAGGAAGCATTGGTGGGAGGGAGAGAGGGAGAAGAATGCAACCAATTATAAAGCAAGTGTGTTTGGTTCGTGTTCCATTTCTTTCTGCCCTCTTCCCTAGTAATGTAGGAAGGAAAAACCTCTGGAGGGAGGCCTGGATGTAAAGCTGGGTATCTCTCAGTACACTCCATAAATAAGGCACATTCCCCAAGGAAACTCTGCCTGTCATGTACGTGCTGTACGCAGCCTTGTACTTCTCTCAAAGAGTTTTAGATGTTGTAGGATACTCAGCCAGGACTTGGCAGCCACAGGACAGCCACTGGAGTTATGAAGGCCCGCTGAAAGTGAAGCGAAACTAAATTAAAATACTTTCCTTTCCCTCCTTGAAATATAACCCCTGATACATTTGATCCAGCTGTAAATAACATAATATGTTTGTGACAGTGGCTTTATCAAGCCAGGCCACAATTAAGAACAGCTCTGAATATAAACTACTGCCTTTATAATTCACTCTCAACTAACCCTTCAAATGGCATCACAGCACAGCAAGCAGAACTTATTTACAGTATTTCAAGAGCTAGGGCCAAATAAATTCTGGATGGAAACAGCTCCTGGGTTATTTATAGCCTTTGCAGGACCTGTGCAATTGTCTCTCTGTGACCTGAATCTCTTCTGAAGAGCTTCCCTTGACTGCATTGGCTTCACTCTGTTGAGGCAGACACATCAAACACACACCTTCTGAGCTGTTAATCTTACCCAACAGGTTATGAAATGATGCTTCTGCTCTTAGATCAGTAAAAAAAAAAAAAAAAAGTATAATGTATGAATGCATCCTACAGGTGAGGAGCTGAGGAAGAGCAGCCTGACCTAGTTGGGGGAACAAGGCCGAAAAGTATTGCAGAACATCTTATCAATCTCTGGTGCCGTTGTTCTGGGAGAAAATTGCCATTTGCTGGTGTAGTATCTGGTAGAGGTACGGTATTTTCAAAAGTATAATGTGTAACTACAGTATATATAGTCAGCTTCTCTGCAGTGTAAAATGTATGATTTTAGCACCATATTGTGGAAAAATATGTACCGTGCAGAATTCACGAGGTGCTACAACTGACGGTTGAAAATACACACTTGCAAAATCCAAAAGAGCCGTTAAGTAACAAGTTGTTCTTTTCCCCATATGTCCATATGTTTGGGAAAATCATGAGTCTGAAATGCTCTTGACACGTAATTGCCTTGCACTCCCTCATCCAAAACATGCCAGTCCAGCAGTAAAGTTACTGCCATAGCGGGTGTGAAGGGAGAGTTTGGGTTTGCCACAAGAGCAGCGTGCCGAGAGCGTGTGTGAACAGGAGTCAAGACAAGGGGGAGAGAGGCCCGCTCCTGCACAAAGCTGGAAGCTTTGATTTCCTGAGCTGGTGGCGTGCAGCCTGTATTTCTGGCCCTGGCATGGAGCCAGCTGGGCCCAGCAGTTGAAAGATTAAGAGATAGAAAAAGAGCCTGTGGATTTTCTGAGTGACCACCCACTAGTGAGCCATGATCTTGGCCTGCAAACAGATAGTACCACTGTGATATATTATGATGCAGAAGTCTCTAGGCACCCCTTGAATGCATAAAGTGGAAAAAAAATAAAAAGGGGGGATAGTAAGCATTTTTTTTTAAAAAAAAAGGCTCCTGCCTTGAAAAAGTGCATGCAGCCCTGAATTCCATTTCACTCCAGCTTCCTGATCTAGAAATAGCATCACATGTTGCCTAATTTTTTTACAGATTAATTGTGCTACCTCCTCCTCCCAGCCATCACAGATTTGTTTATCAGAGTTAGTGCTGTGAGTGAATCCTACCAACTGCTCTGCCAGGGCCACATCCTGACACTCTGCTCTGAGCAGTGACTGGTTTGCACTTCAAAAGGCCCTACACCTGTGTTCTCATCACAGTTGTTCTGCAGAGTCTCTAAGCCTTACGTGCAAAATCAGAAGTGCTGCTCACTGTCTGCACAGACAAGAAGGGTTTCCAAGACGCTATTCTGCTATTGTGAGGGAGAGAGAGGTGTTTGTGATCCTGACAGTACCCATGTGTTTAAGTGAAACTGATTTTTAAATCCTGCGTGATTGTTTTGGGGGAGAAATTCAACACAATTTAAGAGTTTTTTTCTAGAACCACATCAAAGAATTTGATCTTCTGTTACATATGGCTATACAAATTTTACCTGTTTTATTTTGCATTAAAATAAAGGCTTTAAGATTATGTATAATTATGTATTTGTATATAGAGTCTTTCGCTTCTTTGTATCTGCAAAGTCATTCTCACCTCTGGATCTGATCTGATATCATGTGTGACCAGGACAGATCAGAGTTGGTAAGCTGACTTTTAACCAAAAAAAAGCAGCCATGTGCTTCCTTGTGCAGGGAGGGGGCTTAACTTGACTTCCTCTCAAATCTGCATTGTCTTCAATTGCAGATCCAGAGTCCTGACTTCGTAGCCCTGATTGAAAGGTAGAAGCGAGAGAGAAGCTCCTGCCGTCTCGTCGCACTTCAGCGTAGACAACATTGCCTAGGCAGTTTGATCTCAACATTGAGCTCTTCTCTTGCTGTTGCTAACAACTGCTGTGCTTTGTGGACACATAGCAGGTACCAGGTACCAGCTGAGGCTGTGTTTCACCAGACGGGTGCAGGGCTATCTTGCCAGAGATTTAGGACTCCTTCAAAGTTTTATACAGGTACTTAACTTGAGGTTCGTGGGTCATTTCACTGAAAATGATGACACTACTCTTCTCACTCCAGATTGTGCACAAGCATAAATCATTGTAGGATCAGAGCTATGGGTTGCAGTGCACATTGAATGAAATTCAGGCAAGAGTATTATGTTAGATGAAGTAATTTTCAAAATACCACATATTTAAGGGAAAAACCACTAGATCAGGGAGGAGGAACATAGCCTTTCTGAGATTAAAATTTGGTTTTACTACAAAGAAAAAGGAAAGAGTAAAATGGCAAAACAGAAGGACAGAAAAGTACAGAATTTTACAACACCAGATATAGCAGGAATTGCAGTAATGGTTCAGTAAAAATAAATCTGTACTGCACTCCAAAGCATTTTGAATGCAGACCTTGGTATTTATGGGTAGGACAGTTTTGGGCAACTCTGAGTCAATTTTAGCATGTATTAATTTATAATTCCCAATATGCCAATTTTAAAAGTTATTGGGTCATAATAACCTGCACTCATAACTAAAAACTGGGCAAATAAAACACTGGTATCTGTTTCTCCTTCTGCTTAAGTTGTATAAAGAGTGGCAAACGACATACTAGGAATATAGTAAAAGCTGGAAACTCAATGAGCACAGTTTCAGAAGGTGCTCCTTCTGCCTTGGTGGTGGTCTTGTGGCTTCCTCACAGTACTCACTTCCCTGGGATCTGGGCTCAAGTTAAAATCTGTTTTGTGGTCACTGCTGTGTCTGCATAAAGGAGTATGTGGGGCCATTTAACTAAAATTAATTCTAATGAACCAGACTACACCCTCATGAGACCTGTATTCTGCTGTAAGCAAGGTAGAATGCAGTGCCTTTCCCCACAGAGGGTCTCAGAGCTGGGTTTG
>NW_009952251.1:196740-212922 GCF_000747805.2 Chaetura pelagica
TGAGCACTACTGGGGTTGGGAGAGCAGAGTGTGGCTGCCTCTCAGGGGTGAGGACTGTAGCAGCTGCACTACCTGGGAGGCTTTCAGGAAGCAACATGTCATTATCGAGATGGCAGAGGAGCTGGGCTGCTCCTGCAGCCTCCCAGAAGACATTCAGGGCTTTTAATAAGCCTTAGAGGCCTCTGGCCCTAGGGCTCCTGAGGCCTCCTGAGTAGATTTCAGAGCAGAGTGTGGCTGCCTCTCAGGGGTGAGGACTGTAGCAGCTGCACTACCTGGGAGGCTTTCAGGAAGCAACATGTCATTATCGAGATGGCAGAGGAGCTGGGCTGCTCCTGCAGCCTCCCAGAAGACATTCAGGGCTTTTAATAAGCCTTAGAGGCCTCTGGCCCTAGGGCTCCTGAGGCCTCCTGAGTAGATTTCTCAGGCTCCCTTGGTGCAGTCATCCCTGCAGAGAGGGTGTGGAATCAGTGAGGCATGACTCAGGAAAGCGTGGAAACAGATGAGCCTGAGAAAGAATCCTAATTCCCAAGCACAGGTTCTGCTCTGGAGAGGGCAGCCCTTTGCTGTTTTTCCCCATAGGCTGGAAGGGAGGGCCTGATACAGGCAACCAGAGAGACAGGACTGCTCTGGGAATCAGGAAGGAGAGATGAGGGGGGAGAGTGGGAAATGACAGGGAGCAACTGGACCAAAGGAAAAGGGATGAGAAGTTAAAATAGGCTAGGAAGGGGAAGGTGGTGGTGGTGTTAGACCTGAGCAGGAAATTCCTAGTGGAGGGAAGAGGGGATTGGCCCCAATGTGTGAAGTTCATGTACCAACAAGGAAGGTGGCGTTACTTGATAGCTGACCACTGCTCCTCAATTTCCATTTTGTATCCCAGGCCTGTGACACTCCTCCACTGAGCCCAGAGGCAGGACCTGTTGGCAGCACAAGGGTACCCATGCCTGAGGGAGGAAGCAGAAAGGCAAGTCAGAATTTTGAGGAAACCTGTCAGCCAGCACAGGGAGAGAGAGACACCCCTCACCCATCACCACCCCTTCCCCTAGCTCACATCTTGCCAGCTGAATCTCACAGCCTGCTCCCCAGACACTTCACCTCCCTGGGTACCACTGGCACCACAAAGTCCCCTTTCCCTAAGTGCCTTTTTCATCCCTGCTTCCCCCATTTTTTTAAGTCCCCAAAGCAATGCTGACCTTCACACACAACTTCTGCTTCCACTGCTGAGAAGCACTGAGCCATCTGCGAGTGTAGGTAACCAACACCAAGAGTTTTACTGGCACCTGAAAGCGATACGGAGTGAAAGCATGCAGCCCCTGGGGCCAGCCCTCCCCTGCTCTCTGGGCTGGGGCTCTGCTGTCCTTACAGACAGGGACAAGTTGCAGTCACTTGTGAATCAGTTGCTTTGTGGGTATAGATTGCAAGAAAGACACAGATTTTATCGCCACTGTCTTTCTGCTTGTCTAAAACAAGCCTTTGACATGTGCAAAAGCTATTTTATTGTTGGCCTGGCAAAAAAATCCTGAACCAGTTTCAGAGGCCAAAAAGGTGATTCTAGTCTTTAAAACAGAATTAATTCTCAAACCATTTCCAAAATATGCCTGATAAAGTCCAACCCAAGCCAGGTGAGTTGGCTGTACTCATGGCAAAAAAAAAATGTAGTGCAGAGGAAACAGCTCTGCTTTGTTTTTCCAGAGAATATCTGCATCTGAAAGAAAATAATTTATTGGGAAATACATACAGTAGAGTAAAATTGCAAAATAAGACATTCAATGAGAATTCTATATAAAACCATGCCCTTTGCCTCCAGCAGATAATGAATAAAAATTATATAAAGCAGCAATGAACAGTCAATGTTTTATATTTAAAATACATTTTGTGAGGAAAACAATGTGGTATAGAAACAGGACTGAAAGGTTCTCCAAGATAATGCTAGAAGCTGCAAGATTTTAGTAGCATTGTCATATAAGTTTCAAGGTGTAGGTTTTTAATTTTCTCTTATGAATCACAGAAGCAGTCATGAAAGCTCTCATTAAAATTCATTACAAGAAAAGTGAACTTACATTAAAATCTACTCCATTCTTCTCCAAATTCTTGGTACTGGTTAGGAAGCAGTGTCTGCTTCTCTGCCAAAACCTTACCTACGCATTGTGATTTAATCTCTAGGCTCTGTGAAACTGGAGTTCTCATACATCACATAGTTCAATCCAGGGTACAAAAAAAAACCCCACCACAACAAAAAACACACATAAAAAATTTCAGCCTAGATTTTCAAACCAGCAACCTGTGTTTTTAAGAGACTTTATCTGCCATAATTATTCTAGAAGACTAAAAAATAGAACAAATAAACCAGTCCTCCCTTCCTCCTCCCTCCCCTTTTCCCTTCCTCCCCTTTTCCCTTCCTCCTAGTTGTACACATGCACACTACATGGATATATACTTGGGTGTTGCTGCTTTTGATCTAAAAGCCAGTTGTTTTTTTTCCCAGCTTATTTCTAGTCATTCCTGACTCTCTGAAGGACAGTAAGTAGCTACAGAGATGTATGCACGTAAGAAAAGCAGTAAAAACCTCCTGGTTTGTGAGCAGATGGATGTACAGAACAGCCAGGACTGAGGCACGCACAGCAAAGCAAGCAGGAAGTTTTCAGATAGAGCATCATTTCCACATGCTACACATCGATCCAGCACCTGCATCTCTGTAAGTGACAATTTGCAGAGGTGGACTGAGTTTGCAGGGATGTCCCTGCCCCAGATGTAGAAAGGATCTGCCAAGGTTGCCGCAGTTGGCGAGTGCGTGGCAGCGCGCTCACTGGCCTGGGCAGGGTGGGGTGGGCAAGTGGCACATCTAGGGAGACTGAAACCAGAGCATAAGTTAGAACAATCATGAGGCTGCCCTAAGATAATGTTAAGCAGCTGAACAACTTGTTGGTTATTTCAGCAAGCAGAGAAACTCAGAGGCACTCTTAGCATGTCCAATTGCTAGCTCTGCATTCAGATTTGGCCAAATCAATCCCAACTAATTCAGTTACAGTGTTGTGTACAAGAAGGGTGTTTCTGGTCAATGTGGAGGCACATGCACACATTCTCTTTATCATGGAGAATGTCTTTCTTTGCTTCCCCTCCTTTGGAAGTTTGCTTGGAAGTGGCTCTCCAGGCCACTCATTTTTCTTTATATGTAAGAAAAGGGCAGTGAGGCCTCAGTCCAATGTACATTTAACTCAGTTGTGCTGCCAGTCTCCCCCTCCTGCCCCATCCCTCTCTCCTAGCACTTGGTCCCATCCCACCCCCTATGTCCTTTTTCCTTTCCCAATTGTAGGAATTTTCATTGCTGTGAAAGGACAAAGGTAACTGAGCTGCTTTTGAAAAAAAAGGCTGACTTGTTTTCTCTGAGCTGTTTTTAACATGGATCAATTCCCAGCTTAGTCCCCAAAATTGTTTTGGTGGCACAACCACTGGATAGAGCAGTGATGGAAGCAAGGCTGTGGGGTGAGGATGTGTTGGAGAGTAGTTCAACTGTCATTGCTACAAGACAGCAGAGAAAAGCATCACAGTCAAAGAGCAATGTATTTAGGGTCTTGGATTTGAAAAGCCAAGCACCGTCTTCTGCAATGGTTACATTCCTCTGCACGTTCCATTCTGGCCACGTTTCCTGAGAGCAGAGGCAGCATTCTCCTACTTTTAATTCCTGAGGCTCTTGCCTGTGGATTTTCTTCTGTGATTAGCATTAGGGAATTGTGAAGCTTCATTTAGGTTGTGGCTTTTTCCCCTTCCTGGGATGAGTTATGTGTAAGGGCATCAGGAATCCCTGGAACTCCTTTCCCCCTTGCACACCAGGGGATGACCTGGGAACACAGGGTGCCTGCGAGACAGTGTAGTGGTGGGCCCAGCTGTACAGGACATGCTGAGGTTCCCACCTACTTGGGCTTCCTTCACTCAGGTTGCCTGCTGCCCTGAGACTCCTCTGTGAGGGCTACAGGGCCAGTAAGGTAGCAACTAGAGCAGAAGGTCCCATAGTATGGCCAAGATGGTCACTGTCACAGCAGGGACTCTATCATGGGAGGGTTTGGGGGTTTTTTGTAGGACTTTTTTGTTCCCTGGCAGGGGCTGGATCAGGGATGTCAGCAAATTATTGAAGTCACCCTGTTTGTATCAGTCATGGGTTTGGCTAGCAGCAGTGACTGTTGGCTGGTGTTCCTTGGGCACCGGAGATGAGAGTGGAGCCCATCTGCCAGCTGAGCTTGGGGTCCTCCCTGGCCATGAGGGCTCTGGGAGAGCAATGGGAGCCCTTGGCCCAGCACAGGCAGTGTTTGTGGCAGTGTTTCAAGCAGTGAGGCTTTTGCTTTGGCTGTTTAGTTACATTTCTCCTCTTAGATGTTTATGCTGAACAAGAGGCACTTGTTCTCTCACTGACTTCAACGGGGTTGAGTCCAGCTGGATTTGTGTATTAGGTAATAGAGAGCCAACAATATATCCATCAGCTGCCCTATACTAGGAGAGCCTGGGCACAGCACTGCCCTGGGCACATGTGCTTGTCCCCACACTCCCAGGAGCAAGAAGGAAAATGCACTTTGCAACCAGACTTGCCAGAGCAAGGGCCATCTGAGGGCCCTCTGCTTTGGGGAATGCTTTGATGTTTCACATATGCAGGATGTTCAGGTTTATCCTCTAGCTGCCAAATAGCCTGTTTCTCTGCTTTAATTTGTTAAGCCTTTTTATTTTAAAATTATTATTTAAAAAAACCACAAACAAAACAAACAAAAAACCTCCTTCTAATACATTTTCACCTCTTATCTTGCCCTTCTCCTCAAACGTCCTGTAGCCAGAGCTTTGGCTGATAAGCCAGAACACTAGTGGGTGTGAAAACATAAAATAGGCCCAACAAGCACAGAGGAGAGACAGGCACATGGTGTGGGTCTCGGTGCATGGCAGGCAGGCTCCAGACACAGGGGAGGCCGGGCTGTGTGTGTGCAGGGGAGGCTCCCTGGGCTGCATCAGAGCTGGCTGATGATTAAGCAGGGTGTGGGCTCAGTTTACTTTTACCCCTGCTGTGAGCCTTCTCAAACTAAAATGTTTTAAGTTGTCCTTATCCTCAGATTAAAAAATGTGGCACTGTGGGAGTGTAAACACAGGAAAATAACTGGAGGAAAAAAAAAAAAAAAAAAAAAAAGGCTGGTGCTGAGCAGCCAGGACAGGTTTTTTCCTAACAGGATATGGAATCAGAGGAAAAAATATGCATTATACACTGTGTGTCTGAGGGGCAGGGGGGTCAGTAGACAAATAAAGCATGTTGTTTGCTGAGATGGAGAGTCCATGAAGTGAGCCAGCTTAGCAGCAGGTCCCTGCAGGGATGTATCCCCGAGCCAGGGCTGCCGGGGGCACCGCGGGGCGCGCAGCTGGTCTGTGTCGGGGCCCACGGCAGCGACGGGGTGAGAGCAGCAGAGGCAGCCGCTCAGGTGAGGGTCCCGGACACAGTTGCCGCTCTGCAGACATGGGACTGGCCTGGCTTACTGCTGGCACCTCCACTGCAGCAGGTGAAGTGGGAAACCAGGGTGGGATGGGGCCGCATGGCCACGTTAGTCAGATAAACCTGTAAACTCCATGGTTGTGGCCTTCCTCTCCTTCATGTGTCTCAGAGACATGGTATCTTCTCCAAATGCAAACCTCCTCTTGAAAGATGGCCTGTTTTCTCCCTTAGCAAGGGTTGGTTACAGAGAGAGAAGCCCTCTTGTGGGTGCATTTTGCCTCCTGTCAGCCAGGGTCCCCTCGGAGGTCTCCTCTGTCTGGCCTCATGCAGCCCCCCTCACTACACCGCAGGAGAGGTGGGATACAGGCCACCAGGCAGCAGACAAAGCCAGGAAGCTGTTACTGGTCAGGCATTTCAGGGGAGGGCATCATTTCCACAACAATAAACGCATCAGATAATGTGATTAGAGCGAAGATGAGGTCCCTGGGGAGGTGGGCTTTGCACACAAAAGAGGAATAACTCATGCCCCTTCTGGCTGTGACAGGACAGGAGGATGAGGGCAATGTCCTATTGAGGCTTTGATCAGCCAGGGTCAAGCATGCAGGCTTCTACATGGCTGAAAACTAAGTAGGAGAAGGAGGTTCCTGCCTCAGCATCACACCTGACCCCTTCCCAGACCTCCACTCTTTTCTGCAGCCCTTCACTCCCATCTAGGGAGCAAACCAGGGGCCTTCCCTGGCAGGTCCTGCCCCCCCTCCCCTCTCCCCCAGCCTCCACTGGCTCCAGCAGGGTCCCATCTGCTCTGAGCCCCCCAGTGCCAGGCATGGCAGTGCATCCCTCTACTCCTACCACTTATTCATCTGCATCTTCTGTGACAAGCTGGGGAAAGGCTCCTTGTGTCCCCTTGGCACTCCTCTTGCCATGGCACAAGTGTAGAGATGCTCATGTGCTGGCAGCAGCTGGGAGGCAGGAGGGGCATGGCTAGGCAGAGGGGAAAATTTTCCAGTTCCACCTCTCCTGGCCACTTGTGTGGTGACAGTCATAGAGACTTTGGGGGTTTTCCTGTACCCCAGAGGGTCAAGCTGTCACCCTTCACCTCTGCAATGAGAGGCCCCAGGCACTTGGCTGCATTTCAAGGGATGGTTCTCAGTGGTGCCAGCAACTGATGGTCGCATCAGTGATCTTGTGATCAACTGATGGTCCTGGATGTAGGCTGGATAAAGTGTTTAGTGTAGCTGTTCTGCAGCTCTTCTGTGCCTTCCCAAGACAGGTGGTCTCAAAGCCTTGACACACCAATAGCTTCATCTATATGAGTCCTTCTTGTGCTGAGCCCCAGGCCACAAAGGCCCCATGTGTGTATAGAAGAGGCCTGGAGGTGAGCTGCACCCTTACTCTGCCTTGGACTGAGCTACAGTACGCCTAAAAGTAACTCGTATTTGGCCCACAGAGTTGTAATACTTGGAAGTGAGAGCAAGCAGGAGATGACTTGGCACTCAGAGATTGGAGCTCTCCAAGATCTTCACAAACACAAGACAATTAACCCCTGCAAGAGAGAGAAACCCTTCTTGTGTCCTGCGTGGAGGGGATCACTGGCCGCCCATGGAAATCACGGATTTTCAATCACGGATGAGCAAGGTAAGGAAAAGGAAGTAAGAAAGTAAGGGAGGGAGGGAGCTGTTATTTCAAATACATGTCTCTACACAGAGTTGTATTGCATAGGTGCAACGTACAGATCAGTGCATGGACAAGGCCTGAGGTTTTGATCCCAAGTTACATCTAAGAGTTTAATGCAAGAAAAGAAAAAAGCATATGTGCTCTCTGAGGATTTCCATGTGGACATGGTGTGAAATGGTTTGGGGCAGTGAAAGTTTCTGCTGTGCATGCTTCATAGCTGTTCATGATCCCCAAGCTCTTTCGAAGCTAACTGAGCAGCCAAGGCCACAAGGAAAGGTTTGCCTTATCTGTCATCTCACACCCTCAGTAAATCATCCCAATATAATCTGGCTCAGAGCTCTTGGGAATCTGGACAACATTGACAGAAATCATGGGTAATGAGCTGGGAAATCCAGCAGAAGAGTTTTGGGGAACATGAGACCTTGAAGATATGACTCTTCTCTAATCTACCTGGAGATCTTAGAACTCTGCCTAAGAGTGCAGCTAAAAAGCAGCCCTTTAAATGGACATACTTCAGACATACTGATTTACCAGCGGCCTGGGTACAATTCCCCATGAAATTTCAACCTGGGATATGCATGTTGCTAAGAGACAAATAATACCACCTGCAGCCTGCCCCTTCGAGATGTTGTCTCTGTTTATAGAAAAAAAAAGGGGTGATGAGCATCTGTTAAAATTTATTAGTTCCCAACATCTTATTTGAGGAGTCATATATTGTAGTAGGACTAGCCAGTCAAAACTGTCTAATGGCACAACAATCATTGCTTCTTAACTTCATCCTCACAGTGGCTGTGACAGAGGGACAGGGATGCTGAAAAATAACATTTCTGTCCTAAAATATCTTGATTGATTCAAGGGTGTGTGTATAGAGGGTGCACTAGTATTTCACATGGCTGGTGTCTTGTGACCTGTGCATCCCTGGGGAAACAGCTCTCTGGAGACCTGCAGGGAGAGTAGAGAAGTGAAGCCATGAAGTCAGGGAACAGGGACAATTTTGCAGAGAAAAAAGAGATGTTTGTGTCACCTTCCCATAACTACAGGCTCAGAGGCAATTACCAAAAGAGTCGATAGGTTCAGCTTCAGCTAATGAAAAAAACAAGGAAGAAAGATGCCCTCCCCAACCTGCACCCACATTCTCATTTACCTTGGGCAAAAAATGAAATAAAACATGTCTAGATATGAATTCCCTACCAGAAACAATATTTTATACCCACTCACAGAGTGTAAGTGACTTCATGTGGTACACAGCAGTGGGAATTCAGGCATGTAATAATGAGAAAGGATTTTTACATTTGTCTCAGGAACCCTGCTAGCTCAGACATTATAGAAAAGAATCCCAAACCTTCATGTCCACCCACATCTTTAAAAGAGTGAAACATGTCCCCAGTTTGAGCCTATTTCTTTATTTTGAAAAATCACTGTAGGATATGTAGGCAAACAGCACCTCACGTCTGAACACACCACCATCCCTCAGCTCTTTACTAGTGTAATTAAATCCCACAGAGCAACTGCTTAACCAGCTTTTTTGCCTAGTAAACTTTTCACTAGTTATTTCGTTAGGATGTGGCAACACTGGGTCCAAGCCTGGGCTTCCAAGAAAAACTACAAGGCAAATAATAAGGAAAAGTCTCCTAGTGCTGCCTCTGGGGGTGGAACAGCAACACAACATAGCAAACCAGGACAGGACATGAAAAATACAGTATGAGCTTAGAGCTGACAGCCATAATGTAATGTGACCCCAGTCACATTGGTATTTGATTAGCAAACCCGAAGGGATTGGGAAACAGCCCTGCTTTTAGAAGAAAGAAATCTTTCATACCTCCTGTAGTCAAACCCTCAGCTTTGTTTTATCTGGGAGATGGTGTCTGAATGCTTTAGCAGAACAGGCTGTTCTACCAGAGCATGTTAGTCCTTGCATGTCCCTGTGCACGAGACTTCCCCCGGGGTGCTGGCTGAAGGAGAAGTGGCTTGTGGCAGTCCCAGAGGAGGTCTGCAGCAGACTCTGTTGTGGTGTGTGAGCCTCCTGTGTGTCCACTGCATGCAGGGCTGTGGTTGTTGCACAGCAGACAGGGAAAGCTTGTGATTTTTTATGTGATACTTTCAAGCTCTGTTGGGAGCTGGCCAGGGCTTGAGGGAGACACCAGCTTTGTATGCTGCAGTGAGAGTCAGAGGTTCAAGCTACCAGTGTCATTTTCTTTCTCTGTGGGATCTCAGAGAGGGACAACCAACAAGTCCTCTTCTTCTCCCAAGACTGCAGGTGACTGGGTTCAGCCTGCACACGAGAGCTTGGGCAGCTGCTGGCCTCTCTGGAGAGGAGCTGAGCATAGGCAACCATCATGAGATAACCTTTTTAGGGGGCAAAATTAGAGGCTGCAACTTTGCTCTTCCTCCTCCGGACTCCTCCCTGCACTGTACTGCATGTCTGTGATACTTTATTTCAGTCAGCTCAGTTTTACTCCTGCCTCCTTCCCCCTGTCCCAGCATTTCATTTCCCCTGGAATAAGGTGAATAAGTAAATAATGGCAGTCAAAACCCTGTGTGTGTACTGAAGCCTGGAATGCCAGGAAGCAACTAGTGTGCCTGATTTTCCAGTGAAAGTCCAGGTGCAATCTCTGCAGCGCGGCTACTGTCTGCCTTTCAAGCAGATGTCTTCATCTAGAGCTCCCGCCGCCACCCCACTCCCTTTGTGTGTCGGCACAGGGAGGATGGGAGTGGGAGACAATATAAATTAATATCCATTGGAATGACAGCAGCTGGTGCCTTGCATAGCCACGAACACGTGTCTTAGAAGTAGAGTGATTAGTCGTAAAACTGTAGAGCTGAATGTTTATGCTTGATCAATTACAGCAAAACAATAGATGGGTTTTTTTCCAAGTGGGAGGAGTGAGGGGAGGGAGGCTTCAGCCATGAGATTGTTTTCTTCTTTTTTGTGGTAATGATAGCTGCAAAGAACATGGGGACTAGTTACTGAAGGGACTGGCAAACAGCAGCTTCTGGGAAACCCACTGGTTGCTGGCTCTTGGCAGCTCTTTTGAAAATCAAGATCTGTGTGGGGTTTTGACTGTAACCTTAACATTTAAGAGGGATGGACTCAGCTGCCCAAACCAAAGAACATGTGGACATGAATAAGCTTTCTAGTGCATGAGCATGCATACATTATGTGTAGAGGTATTCAGCTGTAAGAAGTCATTTTGCCTGTTTCATTAGTTTTTTGAGATTTTTAGGGCCAAGTTGGATGAGGTTTTGTGCAACCTGGTTTAGTGGTAGGGTTCCCTGCTCGTGGCAGGGGGGTTGAAACTTATGATCTTTAGAGTCCCTTCCAACCTTAATGATTCTATGATTACCTAGAACTTCTCCTACTCTCCCAGTTAAGCAGAAGTGGTCCTGTCAGAGGAGTGTCCTGTTAGTGGCTGCAATGTAGCACTAGAGTGTGCCTAGGGCTTCAGTTCCAATTCCTTAGCAGCTCTAATTGCAAACACAGCCCATGTCCCTCCCCACATCGGGGAAAAAAAAAAAAAAAAAAAAAAAAAAAGAAAAGAGAGAGAGAGAGCTAAATTGAGTTACATTTTGCAATAATTCTAATGGCAATGCTAATGGGATGAACAGCAATACGAAGCCAGGGAATGACCCAGCAATTTCATCTGTGCTGGCAATGGATGACCATCTAAACCATGTTTGGGTAATTCTTCCTCTCATTAGCAGCACAATAACTCAAATGCACGAATCCATAGGCATTTGCTCTAATTTTTGAACATGGCTGGAAATAGAAGTAATCACATGCAGTATGCCAGTGTTACTGCATGTGTTGGCTCTAAATCTCACTGGAAGTAGCCTAATCCTGTTCCTGGTTAAACCAGTGGGAATTTTGCCATCAACTTCAAGGGAAGCAGGATGGGAATTTTTTTACTTCATTTAAAGTGGGACTTTGCTTCTTTGGAACAAAGCTTTCAGATTCACAGCTATATTTCAGTAGTTGGCTTGAACTCCCATCAATTCACCTTTCATGTGTTTAACAGATGGGGCTTCTTTGCTGCTCACCTTTTGTTTGTTGCTCACTGGGGTGCTGCTGTGGGATTACACCAAGAGAAGAAGAGACCTCATGTTGCCTTCACTGGGCACCTTCGGCCTGAACATGTTAGACCGCTTTGAAGAGAAAGCCATTGCCTCCATATTTTTCAGCACTGAAAGGCTAAAATGTTCCTTGGAGTACAGAGGAGAGAGGTGAGTGATGGTGAGGAGGACAGGGTGTCTGCTCTGCCCCAAATGGGTCTAGTAATTCTGTGTTTTGTCAGGTAAAATGGAGGTAGCTGCAATCACTATGGGTTTCCTAAAGTTACCTGTAGCACTTTGGGATAGCACTGTGTTGCAAGTATTAGGGTATACATATATACTTGTAGCTTAAGTCTGTAAGGAATATGGTATATGACTGTGTTTCTCTGCTCCAGAGAACCATGGGGCAGTTTCATGCAAAATACAAATTCTTCAAGGTTTGTAAAAAAAGCTGGGGAGACAGGACAGAGAGACCATGTTAGTACTGTCACAACAGGAAAAACCTGAGCTTAGTCTTTATTATATACCCATGGATCCAATCACATGCAAAGAACCTCTAGGAAAGCAGCTTTCATTTATCCCATTGCTCACAGACAATTGCTTCATTGATAGTCATTTTTTGTGACCACAGTATGGTGAATCCAACTCTTTTTTTTTCCTCTTCAAAAAAGTTCACAGGGTGTCATGCTGCTCCTTTCTGGTATCATCCCTGCTCCCACCTGGCCTCCTTACTGAGCACTTTCATTTCACCTTTCCCAGCTCTGCCTCTGCCCTGTTCCCCCCAAAGAGCACTGGGGTCCTCTGCCAGTTGTCTTCTCGCTTTCCAAGGAGACCTTAATTCTCCTTCACACTCTGCTAGCAGTGTGTCATGTAAGAGCCCTCTCTCATTACTCACCCAGGGCACCCCCTCTCAGCTGTTGATGCTTTACAGCTTGTCCATCTGCCCCCCCATCCGAAATTTCCACCACAGAAAAAAACTCAGGAATGAGATAATTAATATGTATTATTTCAATAGGAGGCTTAAAAACAAAAAGCTTTTGCAACAACTTCTCAGTCAGAACCATGGAGACTATTGTGAGGCAGAAAAACCTAAGAAACAGCAGCTGTAAAATATATTTTAAACCCTTTATTCTTTCCTATCACAATGTGGCAAAAAAAGACTAAATACAGCTTTCCATTTGTTTAACTAAAAGCTGCCATTCCTCAGTCTCTTTGATGATAATGATACCCACAGTTACAATCAAACTCCAGCACACACGTGGAAAACTTTGAGCTCTCTACCAACGTTGCACACTGTGTTATTAATAGCAAGATTCACAAACCTGAATGCTCTGAGGTGCTGAGAGCAAGGGAAAGCCTGACTGTGTTGGGCTCATGGTTGACGCTGATAAATGTAGCATACAGAGGAGGAAAAGAAAAAAATTGGCAACTGAATTTGGCTTGTGTTACAGTAGCCACTGGATCCACTGTGCTGTGCATGGGGTGAGACCATTCAGGAGTTCAAAACAGAGCAGAGAAGTCAGATAAGGGGCAGGAGACAAAAGATGTTAGTGGTCCCATTCTGCTAACGCGGAAACAAAACAAAGTATGGTAAAGTTCCAGTACGGCCCACAGGCTTACACTGGGTTGGGTCCTGGGTCACTTATGTGGCTCAGGAAGAATAAAAGACCCCACTGATTCTCCTAATATGCAGCCACACGGCCACAAAACCACCCCTCGTTTCAGGGTGCCTGATAGTCATTATTCTAGTGCATTTCTTCAGGAAATTCTTAGAGCTAAGCCCTAACTTTAAACTTCTGAGAAGCACAGCCTGAATTTGTTGTGGGCCACATGCTCCTAATGTCTTGTGAAGGCAGCTGAGCACAAGAGCAAAAACACTGCCCTGCCATACAAGCTGCCCAGAAAATGGGCAACTTCCTAACTATTGTTCTGCAGGTCCCAGTTCCCTAGAGGACCACCCAAGTTATTTGAGGCATGGGCCTTAGCACCATTGATTTCCATGAGAATTTACACTGAAAAATCAATGGAGCCTGTGTGCAGGATCCTGGGGAAAGAGGGAAGACACCTCTTGGGATAAAGAGCTACTATGCAATGATAAGGAAGTAGCTCCATCCCCAGAGGAAAAGGGTGATGACTGTGACTCAAAACATTCACAGAAAGGGAAAGGAAGTAGGGTAGAGCTGCTTTGAGATTATGGATTTCTCATCTAGGCAGTGGCATAAATGCGAGGCCTGACTTGAGATGTGCATGTATGTCAAAGGGAGGGTTATGGAGACAATCTTCAGCCTTATACATCCAGCAGAACTTTCTCCAGCAAGATGAGAGCATCACTATGAAACTTTTAGGAAGATAAGCATGTACATAAGTTTTGTGCCAAAATGACTTTGAAATGTTCTCAAAACAAGAGGAGTGATTGGCTATGATGAAAACACAGCTCAGCCTTGCTTCGAGCTATCATCTGGGATCCTCTAGATCTGTTCCCTTTCCTGTTCTCGTCTATCTTCTATTAGCAGAATATACATGGCTTTTTCTGTTATGGGATTGCTTTTTGGGGTCACTGACACATGCTTAGTGATGTCAAGTGAAAAGCAGTGGTTCCTTTCAGAATCACTGACTTTCAGGGATATTCTCACCTAAGTGCTCTGTGTTGAAAACCCATCTCCAAACAATGGGGTATCCAGCAGCATCAGAAGAAAGTTCCTACCCCTGATACTGCACAGGCATAGTCAAATGGCAGTCTCTCCCTCCACAGTTTACAACTTAACTAAATGCAAAATAATCCACAGGCGTGTCATCCACGTTGTATCTGGTTCTTGGTTTTTGTCTGCTTTGTCTCTTCAGATTGTAAACTGTTTGAGGCAAGAACTGTCTTTGACTCTGTGTTTGGACAGCAGAGGGGTCCCAGTCCTCGCTGAGCCAGGTACCAGCAATACAAATAAGGCACAATAATTGATTTTAAAATTAACATCAAAGAAAATAAAATAAAAAAAAATATTAAAAGGGAAAGAAAACTTTTCATAGCCCAAGTCTTCCCCCCATCTTCCCCCACCTTTCCTGGTGCTCCAGGAGAATCTGTTGTCTGCTGGAGGGAGTGTCTATCCTCACTTGCTGGGAGGGCTGTGCAACGTACCACCTCGGGAGCCAACACTGGAATGTGCCTGGGCACAGTAGGGGAGAGGAGAGGTCAAAAGCTAAAGCATGATAAGCAAAGGAGAAAGCCCTTTAAAATATACACATGCATTTTCTTGCCAGTATCTATCAAGTCGAAAGCCAAAGTATGGTAATGGCATTTTGTTTATAAGGAAAAAGAAATCACTTCTACCCTAAGAATTTGTTTGCCAAGTTTCAGGCGAGGCAGGGTCTAAATGACTTGTTGGTTTAAGAATTTGTGTATTTTTAAGGAGGTGTTTTAATAAGATTGCTGGTGTGGCCCTTTATAACTCCAAGCACACAGCTCTGTAAGTACTTACTACAGAGCATGACACACCGTGGAAGCCAGCCCAGCGGAAGTCCATGGCAGCACTTACAGTTGAAGACGTCATGCTGCCTTTGCAGGGCTTAGCCACTTGGGTCACATCCAGATGTCAGTGAAGTTGATGGATGAACTCCTACCAGCTTCAGCAGACTTTAAATGAGGTGCTTGGTTTGTGACTGTAACTGGGTAGGGGTCCACAAATACACTCGTCTAATTCAGTCTGTGGAAAATTTGCTGTTGACCCTACCTGGAGTGTGGTCCAACTGGGGCTTCTCCAGCATGAAGCTGACTGGATGCTGCACTGTGGGTAGGGACCTGCAATGACCATGCTCAGTGGGCCATTTTTTTGGTGTTTTTAGCAGATAAATGCACAGAGCTTGGGTCACCTCACATTAGCAAGAGGTTATTTAATTTTTGAAGAGTCTTCATTGCACCCCATGATCACAGTGGGGCAAGAAACTCAAGCCCAATTCAAAGCCCTCAGTAGCAAAGAGAACAGAATTGCGTTGGTCTGTTGCAGGCAAGCTGGGGGCCAGAACCAGTGCCTGTGTGGAAAAGAAGAACATCAAAGTGAAGTGGGAACCAAGCAGGTTATTCACAGCGGTGGGATCAGCAGGGAAGGATCCTCGCAGGCCTGGGGTTTTGCTGCAGTGGTTTCTGCCATTAGCAAAAGGCCAAGCCCATTGGTCTATTACAGTGGTTTAAGATTTCTCCTCTCCAGCCTGGGTTACTGCGCGGCCCCTTCCTCAGTTTACTCTTCCAGGTCCGTTCATTGTGCCAAACAACATCACACAGTCATCTTGTGGGGGTTATTTCTGCCTAATGCACCCATCCAGTGGGATTTCAGTGAACACTGAAGCAGTAGATGGAGCCTTTAATGAACTTAACCTGCTGAAACCAGGAGAGCATTGGGTTGAAGTACACCTGAAAGCCCTGGATTACACAGCAGCTGCTTCAAAAGAAACCCATTGCCTCCTTTCATACTGCTGCTGTATTGAGAAATAATACAGCACCTTTATATTCAGCCTAACTTAGTCAGCCCGCTGAAGTCTGGAAGCTTTTTTTTATTAACTCTGAAGATGCAGGAGCTTCCCTCCCCCGAGGCAGCACCCCCGCCCCCCCCTCGCACAGGCTGCTGCTCGGAGCAGGCCCGCAGCAGCACGGCTGTGCCCCTCCCACAGCTGAGCACCTCCGAGCCATGAGGAATTGCTCTCCCTCTCTCCAGTAATCCGATGATGGATTTTAACTCTATTAGTTGGCTTCTCTGTTCTCTTCCCTGTTTTCTGCCATTTTCCCCCAGACCCTTTTTCTGTCTCTTTGTGTCTTTCACCACCTCTGTTCTCCTCTCTTCTTCCAATTTTATTTTGTTCTTCCCTTCTTTTCATTTTTCCTTTCCAGGCTCTCCCAGCACTCGTCGTGTTTCCCCAGCACTGGTGTTCTTCCCCAGATTTCCCCTCAGCCCTCTGCCAGCTCCTGGCACTGCAGCAGAGTAGTACTGGCCCGGGGCTTGTGGTGGCCACCTGAG
>NW_009952251.1:213142-216335 GCF_000747805.2 Chaetura pelagica
TGGCCCGGGGCTTGTGTTGGCCACCTGAGCTTCAGGCCACGCTGCAGCTGTGCAGCACGAACACTGGAGTAGCCTCTGCACGCCCGCAACACTCCTCCTGTACAAAACATCTGTGAGCAGGAGAGGTGGTGGGAGAAGGCTGCTCCCCTGCTGCGTTGCAATCAGACTGGGAGCTGGAAAAATGGGGAGATGACATGTTAGGAGGAGGCAAGCAGTCACAGGGTGGGCAGGAGTGGGGTGGGTGTGTGGGTGATAAAAGGGTGAGCAAGCACTGATCTGCTACAGCACCCAGAGAGCCGAAGGGGCAGCCACTAGGCTCACCCTGCAGCTGCTGCTTTCAACCACAGATTGGCAGCCATGGTACTCCTCATGAAAAATTAACTGGGAAGCTTGCTAATTAAGCCACCTCTACGCTGTAAGTTTATGGACTTGAATGCAATGTGCCAAACTGCTTTCTCTGAGTTGGGGTATTAGCCTGCTTTTTGTATATGAACAAATTCCTGAGTAGTCTGGCTGAAGACTAGGGCTAATGGGATGCTAAGGTAATTATTGGCTATTTGTGGCTATAAAATGAGGTCTCGTAATCATGCACCTGATAGACTTATAAAAACATTTTATAGGATGCACTCAGAGCTCTTTTGCTGGGTATCTCAAAGCAAGAAGTCTGTGCTTCTGCAAGGAGTCAGGGAGACAACCCACACTGTCTGCCTCCCATGCTCCCACTCTTTGGCTATCCTGCCAAAAATGTTTGAGCCCCTGCTCTCCTGCTGACTGACAATACTTACAGTTTTATCTAGGCTGGGTATCATTTTTCTCTGCTCTCATTCCTGACCCTCTTTCAGTCCTGCCGGGTTGTTTTCTCTGGAAGGCAGTCAAGTTCTGCATTGGAAATAGTGTGTTTTGATGTAAAAATGGGGGAGAGACCCTGTTTGTCCAGCTACTCTGGAGCCCAGAGAAGGTTACAGGAATACATGATGCCTTGGGTTTAGTTTTGTTTTCTTTTAAATCCTGATTGAGAAAGTCTCTGAGGAAAAGCTGGGGGGTTTCCTGCCTTACAGACATCTCCTGATGGTCAGTTCATGGGGTGAGAAGGATTCATTTAGAGAGAGGAAGCTGTGCTTGAAAATAAATGAGACTGTATGATCAATGTTGAAAAGGAGCTGCAATTAGAGGGAAGAGAAAAGCAGAGCTGAAGAGTGCCAGGGAAAACCCTAGCTATGCAGGCCCTCAGGTCAGCAGCAGGGAACTAGGCAGTGTTTGAGGCAATGAAGGCTTTCTACTGGAGAGGTGGAGAGAGGTGGGGGAAATTTCATTGTGTCACAGCTCTAACTAATGCTTCGACTGCAAAATTCCTTCAACCAAATTTAATGCAGATGGTACGCTAAATATTACAGTACCATTACATTACATATTGTCTCATTTTCAGTGAGGTTTTGTGGATGTTTCTGACATACAGATATGGGAAAATGCAACAGTTCCTGATGGGTTTGGCAAGTCCTTACTCAGGGGTTTTAGATACTCACGGGAGGACCAAATGGAAAGCAGAGCCCTGAGCCCTTTGGCGGCAGTGAGACTTCCCTGGTATGGAGAGGTGATGAACTGCAGCCTTGCCTGGGGCAGGGAACAACACCCACAGCAGCAGCTGCTGCCTCTGAAAACAGGCAGAGGTAAGTTCAAGGTGCATAGTTCCTTCAGACCTGATAGAGGTTCTACAGAGGATCTGAGTCTTAAATGCTCCCATAAGAGGTATTTCTTAGTCTTTGGCACCTGAGTTGGACTAGCAGGTGTCACTAGCTTGGTTGTCCTCCTGTCCTGAACACCTGCAGTTGTAGAAACTGCAGTAGCACTGCTTGGTATTTCAGTTGTGCCTTTCCCCTTTCCTGACAGGGGCATGCTGTGGAGAGGAGACTTGAGATCTGACACTAAACACAGGGCTGGATTTGTGGAGAGCTATTGAAAAGCAGCTGAGAGAAACCTCTGTGGAGCAGCAGGTAACTTCATTTCCCATCACCATTTTCTTTCCTAGGGTTATCTTCACTCAGTAGCAGATCAGAGCTGAACAGCAGTTCAGGGTCATGTTTGCACACGTCTATTGACCTTAATGAAACTCTGACTGAATGCAATGGGAGGAAAATTGCCCCCGTGCTGTATGGTGTGTCAGGTGGGCTGTCTCTGGTGAGGGCTTGGTAACCTCTTCTTTTTCCATGCACATCTCAAGAGAGGAATTATTCACGCTGTGGGTTTACATTACGCTCTGATATCTGTGTTATGGTTTGTGAGAGCTATTTATACACACAAAAATCACACTTTGCTAGCTTGATAGTAGTCTAACTATAAGCAAGTAGTAAATAATAGTTGCATAATTCCACAACAAAATACAATAAATAAGGCAGTAGACTCAGCTGCCACTGGCTTTGCCTTGACTTCAACACATATTGGAGTGCGTTTAAGCCACAGAAGATGCAAATCAGGTATCAAAACACACAGAAGGAAAAGGGATGCTGCAGCCCTCAGGGTAATGGCTGAAATATCAGATCAGTCTGGCCAAATCTGTTGCTGTCAATGAACTTCTACTGGCCTTGGAGGAACTTGGTGTGTTTGTCTTGTGTGAATGTGCTCGAACAGGTTGGCATCGTGATTTCATTGACGTGAGCTGGTGATGCTACCCATAACTGATAGACAGCAAAGTACAAAATAATTAGTCTCATCACCCTAAACGAATACCAGTGAAACGTTTGTACTTTCCCTCTCACCCACACAATGATGTATCTCACTTCTGCCACATGCCAGTATCTCTTCATTAATTACCAACTTAGAAAAACTGAGGTAATGTTGCTTTAGTCCCTTTGTCTACTGTAAATTTGGACGTTGGAATCTATAGTCTAGGGACTGATAACAAACATAAAGAAATTGGTTTTAAGTAGCTTTTTGGTGCAGGCTTTAGGGCTCATTACACTTGCATGCTTTGAAATTTCACCTCTCAGACAGTCTGGAGGTATGAGTTAGCCCCAGCTTGCCAGGTTCCTGGTTTGTTGTGGCCTGTAAATTTAAGGGGCAAGTAAATGCAAAGTCCCGGTGGTCCCAGCCCGGGAGGGTCTCCACACCTTCTCGGGGGCAAAGGCCAACAAACTTCTGAGCACGCTGAAGGTGACTACGTGAACACTACTCTTGGCTTGTGTTTTTAAAGAGCGTC
>NW_009952251.1:217992-226203 GCF_000747805.2 Chaetura pelagica
AGTGTTCGGGGGCCTGGCGGGTTCGTGGCAGGCTTTGGGGCGCGAGTGGTTTTTTCTGGTTTTCGCTTGATAGCTAGGCTGGGCTGTCAGGAGACGCTGGGGTGAACCCCCGGCGCTTGCCTTGCTTCGGCTTGGGAACAAGGGATGGGTAAGGGTGCGTTGAGGCTGGGCCCTGTGCTCCCCGGCCGCTGGCTTTTGGGTCTGGCTAGCGAGGGCAGCAGGGTCTCCACCGGGAGCAGTCACTGGAGAGAAAGGATATGCCTCATCTAAGCCTTCCACCACTCTGTCGGGGCTTTTTCCGTGGTCAGCAGCCAAGGAGCTGCCTGGTAGGATGGTAGTGCCAAGCCAGCAGCTGCTGACCTGTGGGTTTCCCTTCCCGTTAGTCAGAGTCTCGGGACATGCCTCAGACAGCCCATGGGGAGACAGGGTCCAGAGCTGAGGTCTGACCAAGGCAGCGTTAAATGGTGAGACATGCTATGCATGCATCGATCCCTACCTTTCCTAGTGCCACGCTGACTTCCTCAGCCCCGGGATGGCATTGCTACCAATAACTCCGTGGAAGGGGGAGAGTCTCTGCTGCCTGAGACAGTCCCTTTTCTTTGCAGCAGTAAAGCCAAGACATTCCTGGCAAACACGCTCCGTGTACATTCAGTTGCCGGCTGGCATTGCTGCCTTCCTTATAGTTATAAAGAAAAGAAGAAAATCCCATCTTTTGTTCAAATAGGAAAACAAATGAATAGGCACTCGATGGGGTGAAGAGAAAGGGCAAAGTTCTGGGAGGCCCCTGCTGGGTACAACAGTCTTTTCAGATGGTCCCTGTTGCAGAGGCAGTGTCTGGCTTCTGGAGTGGGTATTGTGCAGAGGCAGATCGGGCTGTAACCTGAGGCTTTCTCCTGAGGGTGCACTGGCCAGGCTGGCTGCAATCCCTGTGGCTGCTGAGCCTGAGAGTGTGTCGGTATCTGTGTGCACATCTCCTTCTATCCTTGAGTGGGCTTGGAATCAAGACTTCTAGCTGGAAAGGGTTTTATGAGCTAACCGCGTCTCTGAGGCCATTCTGTTGCTGTAAGAAATATTTATTTGAAAGCGGGGTTTTCCCAGCTAACCAGAGCATCACATGGTATTGGAGCTAGCAAGGAAGTTGTCTCCCTGTGGCTAACACAGAGGCTCTTTGCTGAGATGTCGCTGAGGTGCTACAAACCCAGTCAAATTACTTTATTGCTAGCCCAGTGAGCAAAGGTATGGGGTAATGGGGTGTGAACCTAGATCAGGCTGTGCTCAGCGCCACAAAATTAGCCAGGCTAGGATGAAATGCATGTCAGAGGTAGATGGATTTATGTTTCAGTCTGGTGTATCTGAAAGCCTTCCCCCTTATGAAAGTCCCTCTTACAGTTCCCTAAGGGAGGTTAGTAGAGAAGGGAGATGTTTTTAATAGACGATAATATGATAATCCACATGGAAAAAAAACCTCGTGCAATATTTCTACAGTAAGAGATAAACAGTGCAGCTGCCAATTTGTATGTAGCCAAGCAAACCCTGAGATAAGCATGGAGGGGAGTGGGTGGGAGACCCTGGAAGATAATCTGAAGGCTGGATGACTGTGTTTTTCGTTTTCCTGTAAAAAGTAATCAAGAAAAAGAGTAACAGATTTGAGTGATCTAAGTACTGAGCCGTTCAAATGATGTCTACTGCAGCTCCATGAAAAGCTCACTCTTGAAGCCTTCCAACTAGTTTGCTTAAAAGCTAGTGTTTTTAGTAATGACTTAGGAGATGTAGCAAGGTGGGGAGGGGGACCAAAACAAATTGCTGCCGGGCAGGCACACAGCGGCACATGCACACACACACCCACGCGAGTGCCGGGTGTAATGCCTTCTACCCGTTGTGCTGTTAACTCAGCTCTTACTGGGAACAAAAGCTTTTTTAGGCTAGGAATCAGTCCGTTGTCAGGCCTATCACTGAAAATGACTAATACAAGCTCAGTGGGGGGCTCTAACCCAAGTTAGGATGCTGCATTTTGTTTTCCTAACTTTCTTGCTGCAGAAAAAAATCATTGTCTGGAGTGACAGGCAGGCATACTGGACCCAGCGGGCTCTACCAAGACGCTCACCTTGCCATGTTCCTTTCCAGCCCCAATGCTCTTCCCAGGATTTACTCTGTGTTTCATACCTCATGTATGGTTTAGAAGGTTAAAATGGGAAAGCAACCTGCTTTGCTGGGTCAGAGAAGGCAGCGCTGCCCATCCCAGCAGTGTGCTGCTCCGGGCTTGCGGGTGGGTTGGTTTCCCAACAGAAACCTCCAGTGCTGCCAGGCTCCAGGACATGGTGGCCTTGTATCATAGAAAGCCAGAGAGGAGAAAGCATCCTTCATGAGGTTTAGGAAGCTGTCAGGTTCAGATAAGGCTGGGATCTTATCCTGTGGGACCCCCAGTTGTATTAATAAGGAAAAATTAATTTTTAAGCACTGGGATTGCTGCCAAATTATATGACCTCTGACAGACCAGCTGTGCTAGAAAAATAAATCGTCTCTATCAGAGACCCATGATTCTATCTGAAATCGAAGTAGAAAAAGTAGGCATTTAGCCACGATGGTGGGGACAGATTGCAGCAGCCTGAGAGCAAACTGGAAGCTGCTGAACTTGCCCTCCATTGTGCAGTGAAGTCAACACCACTGCATCCCTATGGGATCTCAGGAATATAGTTGTCTAATCCAGGAAGTGTGGAGAGTTGCTGTGCTTGTACACACCCAAGCTGGGGCTGATGGTGTTAGCATGGAGGTGAGGGCAGAAGAGGGGTGTTAACATTTCCAGCTCTACCCTCACTCTGTAACAGCCCTTTGACACGTTTCTAATTATAATACACACACAGACAAAGAGGTAGCTGGGCTATTTTCTAAATCCCTGTCTACACCCTGGTGGAAACCGCAACACTAGCAACAACATAAATCAGAGCTGTTGCTAGCAGTGTTGCACACAGCTTAGTGCTACAGTAGCATGGTTTTAATCATACTCAGAATCAAAGGGTCAGCCTTCTCCCTGCCTGAGCCAAATCGCAATCTCAGAAGGCCAGATCCTGAGCCAGGCTTGATGCCTGTGCAGAAAACACACAAGCACAGACACAGCGGAGAGGTTTGTCAGCACGATGTCAGCAGGCACAGGGCCAAACACTCGAAATCACAACTTGGATCTGTAACCCTTTCTACATGCGAGTGATGCCCATGGTTTGCATGACTACAGTCTTGGTGAGGCAGCCTTTTCCCAAACAGGTTGGGGAAAGGGGTACAAGCAATGAGTCATCATGCAGAATAGCCCAAAGTATTACTTGCAGGGATGGACGCCTGCAGAGGCTTTCTGTCTGAATCCTTCCACCCTTCTCTTCATACTTGATGAATCAAAGAAAATGGGCTCCCAAGATGAAGTACTGGGCTCTGTGTCTTTGAAACCCACCTTGATTTCTCCCTGTGTGTTTGAGACAAAGGCAAAACATCTGCCCCAACTGTTCTGGTGGGTCACCCCTAGCTGTGAATTGCTGTTTCTGTGGGGCTTGAATGCTTCCCTGCCTGTATCTGTGACCCTCCTAGGAAAGTGGTGAAGCCAAAAGGACACTGTCCTTTTGCTCTGCTTACGTTTTGTTGAAATGCTCTTTTGAACCCTGTTTTTTAGGGGATATCTGCAGGGATAGAAGGGAGGAAAACCCCAACCCCTTGTGCATATAGACTCAGATACACACACTTACTATCTCCTAGTTCCCCCTCTCTCTTCACAAGCACACAAACCTCTCTACCTTTTCTCTTATGCACAGAGCCCCTCTGGTCCCCCCAACCTTGCTGCCTGCTGCATACACACTCCTCCATCCTTCCCTTCCTCACACTCTCCCTCACACACCCAGAGCCCCTTGGCAACTTTCTCCCTCATGCGCACCCCCAGGCTTGCTCCTGCTTTCCTCCCTTTCTGTGGGACAAAAAAAACAGCAGGAAACAATGTGTCTAAGACGCTCGCCAGAATGTGTAATAACTTAGGCACTAGTAGTGAGGGTCGGCAGTAGCTGGATTTGAGCAGCCATCGTAAAGGCTGAAGCTGTTGCTGCTGGGCAGCATGCGTGGGGGGAGCTGCAGTGAGGCCTCTCCCCAGGTGGCTCCAGAGGGACTCCTACCTCTCTCATCCCCTCTCATCACATCTGTGGGGCTGCCCAGTGCTGAGGCACCAGGTTTAGCTCTGCGGCTCCAACAGGGCCCTTGGGAGGGTGGGCTGAGCCAGGGGTGGTGCAGGATTCAGAGAGGTTCTGCCAGCCACTTCAGGAAGAGGCAGGAATAAACTGCCATTGCCTGGTGGGGAAAGCCAGAATTCAGTTTTTGTGAAGAATGGACCCTGACAGATGGGCTTGAAAGGTGTGAGAGAGCTGGGAGAGCGCACGGGGAGATGAGAGATGAGACAGGCTTTTATTCTTCTTGGAATTGTCATAATAACAATACTAATTAGTATTTCAGAGGCATTGAACACCTTTCATTAAGCCTGAAGCTCTTTAGAGAGGAATCCTAGGTGAATCCACGGCTCTTTCTTTATTGTGTGGAATTAGAAATGTCTCTCAATTTTCCTCCGTGGCCCTCAAACCAGCCTGTTATTGATGGCATTCACAGGCTGGCTTAACAAATAGTTTCATTCTAATATTATTTCTTAGTGTAGCTTATAGGTAGGGTGGCAGGCTGCCATGCAGGAAGCCTCTGCTTTATTTCCACCTCTGCTTTGAGCCTTCAAGCTTCCCCGAGTCTGTTTCTCTGCCTGTGGCACTAGCAAGGTTTCTTCAGAAACTGCCCAATCTGCAGCTTGAAGGTCTCTTGAAGCTGCCGCCTATTCCTGGGAGATGGCAGTGTGTTTCCACAATGCTTCAAGCGCTTGGGAGCCTAACACAGAGGCAGGAAAAGCAGGCATGATTCCTGCAAGTTCAAGATGCAGTTTTCCCCTTCCTTGTCCATGCACACACATGGTCATGCACTCTTTCAAATTATTATCAGTGCAGCCAGGAATTGTAATTCCAGACCCACTGATGACAGTCACAGGCAGGCTGGGAGAACTGTGTGCACACAAATCTATATAAAGACCAACACTATTAAGCCTATTGCTCTATTGGAATTGAATTTGCCTGTAATATAAGATGACAAGTAAAGTTAGCAGAGGTAGCACCATGTAAAAAACAGGATATGGAATCTTATCAAAATACAGGGTTTTTTTGAGGAAGGAAACCACTAGCACCCTTAACTGACAACCTTTAAAGGTGAAGGTTGCCACTCACTCAAGGGGTACAAAGAGATGCCAGCCCCTGGAAGATGGCTATCCAGAATTGCAGATGTGGGAATCAGCTGAACTCCAGTGATTTCAAAGCAAATTACCTGGATTTGTGTGCAGGATTTGGCCCTCTCATTTTCTATGGTGAAGCTTCAGGTTTCTACTTAATTCTTCTCTAGATTACCATAGCAAAGAAAGAGCAGTTATCAGAAATCTCCAAATCTTCTTCTGCCTCTTCCTCCCTCCAACACTCCCTTCTTATAATTTAAAATATTTCAAAGTTATCTCTTTGCTAAGGCTCAGCTAAGAAGTTCCATTTGCTGAGCTTTCTGGCATTCCCCTCTCACTGCTGTCCAGCTCTATAAAGTGAATATATTGCATCCCTCCCCAGTTGCCTTAGGAAGTGGTCAAACAGCTGCATTCCTCAATTGATGGATTGGAGCGTTCCTTTTTTGCTTAAGTCCAGACAGTGTTTTTATGAGCCTATCTCGTGACAGCCTTGAGACGCTTTGAATCAAACAAAATCCTGGATCAGATCACAAAAGCAGTCTTTAAATTTTCCTTTGCTGTGCCTCTACTTCTAAGTGAAAATTTAGTTAAACTGTTATAGGCCCTCAATAAAATGTCCAGGGGACTTTTCCTTGTTGTGTGAAATTTCAAGACATGGATGTGGGTGTCACTCTGGGATGAAACATGCATGTAAGTGCTTTGTGTTGTTTGAGTGTGTTTGTCCATTAATTTGTTCAGGAGGCCTTTGAAGCTTTACCTCACAATCCAAAGCAAACATGCTTCTGCTAAAATGATCTATGCTACTGGGGATAAAATATCTAATCTTATTAGCTTCCTCTGCACTGTGTCTCTCTGCTTGGCCAATGGCTAAGCTGTATCTTTTAAATCCAAGAGTTGGCATTTGTGTTGCTGCCTGATACGAAAGTTGTGCTGCACGGTTTGGATTGAGAGCCCCTGCTATGCCCAGACTCTCCCCCAGGGCCAGTGGCTGGAGAATGAGGCAGGATGAACGTTAACGGCAATGAATCCTCAGCAGAAGAGATCTGTTTCTGGCCTCCTGGATCTGTCAGGGTTTGGCAAAGTGTTTGGATGCATATGAACCTTGAAAAACTTTGCTCTTTGAAGAGCTGTTTGACTTTAACAGGACTGAAACGCAGGGATGGCTGCACAAGGGTGCGTGCCAAGTTCAGCTCTCAGAGCAGTAGATTGTCTGTGCCAGGACCTGTATTTTGCTGTGCTGTTGGAGGGTAGACAGGGAAAATCCCCTTTGCCCAGCACTGAATCCAGGGACATAGAAATAATCTGTGGTTGTTGGATGAGAGTGTGGAGCTGTGCTGTGAGGGCCTCATTCGAGGAAGAGAAATAAGTAATGAGGCTAGATGGAGCATCCCTGAGCCATGGGACTCATAGGATATCTCTCCCTTGCTGCTTTAGTGCCCACAGATGCTGCTCTTTCTGAGCAGGACAAACACTGATGCTGCTGCTTGCCACTAAGGCAACAAGAACCGCTTAAGTTTTGTATGCAGCCCAGAATTACATCCCAAAGTAAACTGAACCCAGAAGATCAAAACACATGGTAGTTTTCTGGTGGATGCTGCAAGCTCTGAGAGGCTGTAGTATGTGTGTTTGTTGTGAAACGGGCCACTCTGGTGATGATTATTTTTGTTACAGGCAGAGTTGGCTTTAGTTTCTGTGTTGAAGGTCCAACAATAACAGTGAGGCCTGGTCTCCTGGGGTGAGGGAAATCCAGAGGGGTTTAATAGGCAGGAAATTTAAGTAGAACGCTTTGCTCCTGACCTAAGGTTTCAGTGCGTGCTGATGAGCTGCGGAGCTGAAAAACCCCAAGCGGTGGGTGGAGGTTCCCGAGGCCTGGCTGTTATTTTTGGATCCTCGGTGTGGTGACTGCTTATTGCAGCCTGGGAGAGGCAGGGGGAGACTTCATCAGCCTGGACATCTCCAGCAGGGCAGGAAAAGAGGGGTCTGCCCCTCAGAAAAGGTAAGGAGCTCAACTGCTGATACCCCATCTCTGTGGGAAACTTGGAGTTGCCCACCACACACTGGAGTGCTTGCAGGAGTCTGCCCTTGTGAGCTTCTCCTTTCCCGTTCCTATGGCTTGGTGTTTGTCTTCTGGTGTAGGTTCCCCTGTTGGGGTGGTCCTGCAAGGAGAGGGTCACTGAGGTAGTGTAAATCATGTTGTGGACCTTATCAGAGGAGGGGATCTGAGGACTTCCCATCCTAAGCCCAGCCTGCTCCGATGCTGGCAGGAGTACTGACCTCACTAGCCTCCGTTGAGGAGCCCAGCTGCTCTTCTGTGGCCTCAACATCAGCAGAGTGCTTCACTGGCCCCTCCACTATGCGGGCTGGCAGGGACCCCAGCAGTTTGCTTTCAACGCCTGTATTTTGCTTACTGAGCAACGGGATGTCCCACGCACCTGGCAGACTTGGCTTATACTTCAGAATTTCATTTTAATTTTATTAAGTGAATTCAGGGCTGGCAAAAGCTGCCAGAGCCCATTAAATGGCAGGAGTACTGACCTCAGTAGCCTCCGTTGAGGAGCCCAGCTGCTCTTCTGTGGCCTCAACATCAGCAGAGTGCTTCACTGGCCCCTCCACTATGCGGGCTGGCAGGGACCCCAGCAGTTTGCTTTCAACGCCTGTATTTTGCTTACTGAGCAACGGGATGTCCCACGCACCTGGCAGACTTGGCTTATACTTCAGAATTTCATTTTAATTTTATTAAGTGAATTCAGGGCTGGCAAAAGCTGCCAGAGCCCATTAGTGTGAAGCCCTCTTTGCTTCCAAAGCATGCAGCCTGGGCAGTACCCATGCCACTCATCTGCTTTTTCTTTTTTCTTTTTTTCTTTTTCTTTTTTTCTTTTTCTTTTTTTCTTTTTCTTTTTTCTTTTTCTTTTTTTCTTTTTCTTTTT
>NW_009952251.1:227010-281246 GCF_000747805.2 Chaetura pelagica
TTTCCCTACTCTAAAAAGATGGTGACATTTTCCTAGTGGTATCTAAACACCTGAGGGTTGTGGCTGGTGCTCCTGTCTACTCAGTGGTCTTAGCCTGCTTGTCCCATTTTGCTGCAGAGACCACAGTTGGCAGAGAGCTGGGCTTCAGCCTCTCTCACTCAGGCCGTCCTCACTGGCACCAGCAATTTAACTTGGGCATCAAGCTGAGCTACAATCAGGATCAAAACTGGGGATTTCCTTAGCTTTCCTTTCCACTGACCTGCGATGGTTTCACAGGGGAAGGGAAAAGTTCTAAGATCAAGGTAAACCTGGGTTTCTGCTCCTCAGTTCATTTGTCAGGGAAGAGACAGAGCAAACTGGAGCCTGACACCTCTGTTCACATTGCAGTTCCCCTCCAACCAGTTGAGTTGCAACAGTTCACAGGGTATTCATAGTATCTGGCATGAGTGAGGGGCTAGCAGCTTCTGAGTGGTGGGTGATGTTGGGGGTATCAGCCTAGCGGGTAGCATGTGTGTTAAAGCTGGAGAGACAGGGAGGGGATGACGAGGTGTGGAAGGATTAACTGTATTTTCATTGCTTCGAGACTTTGCCCTTTCCAAGAAAAATAATCTGCAGCTTGAATATTTCTTTTTCCTGGAGGGGGTGGACATGTGTGCAAACGAGGTGTGAATTTTTATGAGGAGGTGTGAAAGTGTGTACATGAGTGAAGTGTGAATTACACGTCTATTTGTACATGGATGTCAACAAGTCGATGAATTTCTTCCTTCCACGTGAATGTGTCTCTTTTTCTCTTTATCCCCCTAAACCCACATAGACACGTATGTAGGCAAATGTGCCCTGCTGAGAAAAGACATTTGTGCAAGAGCATAGGCTTGTACATGTTTGTGTATTGAGCAAGCTCTCCTGTGAAACAAAGACCAGATGTTTTTGGATATTCTCAGCTTCTCCTGTGGCAGTGTTGTGATTTTTCCCCTCGTATTTTTCAGGATACTTACAGGATTATTTTAAGAAAAAGGGGAAGGCTCCAGACCTACCTTTGGGTATATAAGAAGGAAGTTATTTTGAAGAACGAATGTGAGGGGGCATGCAAAACATGGGGAAAACGGAGACCTCCAGGGCTGTGGAGAGGCTGTGAGGGCAGCCTTGCAGTGGGGACAACACATGAGGATTTGCATTCCATGCTGTGCCCCATGGCCTGTCGCCAGGGACGGGAAAGCCTTTCTGCAACACAGGGCCAGAGGCACCCTGTATTGCCTGCCAGCCCACCCTGTGGAGGGGCTGAGGGTTTTGCTGGGTTTTGCCCATTTTGTAGTTTTCTGCCCATTTTTCTAGGTGTGAGAAGGCAATGCTGACTTCCATGGGCATCTATGGCAGCCTATAAGGCTGTGGCACTGGGATGGGGCAGGTGCAGGGGAGGGGGGACAGTGAGAGGCATGCGATAGGGGCCCTGTGGAGAAAGGGGCTTTATAGTTGCATTTGGTAGTGCATTATCAATTGACCCTGTGATGCAGATTTTCCTCCCAGCAAGTGATGCAATAATAAATTTGATTTGCAGTGTTCATGAGATTAAATGTTTTTTTGAAGATGAAATCGCCCTCTAGGGCCTGTTCTAACCCAAAGCTGAGAGTGCTTCCTGAGCTCACCATGCAGCCGTTGCCAGCCATTTGTGGGTTAGCCCCACAAAACCACCACTCCTTATTATCCACGTCTACAGTTCCACTGGCTGGGTTAGCTTGAAAGGTTTTAGGAGGTGGGAGGCCAGTCTGCCTAGATGGGATGGTGGGAGAAAGTGGGTATGGGGACAGAGAGCACAGCAGAGAAGGGCAGTCCTCAGCTCTGCCACCAGCCACATGGCTGGGCCTCACCATCAGCCCACTATGTCTCAGTTTCCTTCCTTGGGACCAGCAAAGCTTTCTGCACTCTTGCAGCTGTACTGAGGGTTGTACACATCCAAATTTTGCTGTGTCTCAAGGCAGCTGTGGGAGACTGCCACAGAGCAGCTTGGAAAGGAGGCAAAAGAAGGGATAAAATGAGGCAGCTCCAGATGATCTGATATCAATCTATCTCTTATTTTATGGCTCTGTAATTGCTTCAGCAAGAGTGTTTATTTCTCTTTTCTGGTCTGTGTGAAATGTGGTATGTAAGGTAGGTGGTAGGAGGTGGAGGCAAAAAGTTTGTTGTGTAGAGTAATTGCCCTTGCCCAAAGATTAATATGAAATATTAGAGTACCAAATGGATGTCAACTGCCTGGAGAATGGCCTTTATCAGACCACCCCTAGCAGTGGCCCAGAGGGAGCAGCTGTGCTCAGCTGATGCTCAGAACCTGTTTCAGTGTCTTGTTCCCTTCTGTCTTGTGTCTCTGCAGCTCAGCCATGCGGGGGCCGCCTGAACTCCAAGGATGCTGGATACATCACCTCCCCAGGGTACCCCAATGACTACCCCTCCCACCAGAACTGTGAGTGGGTCATCTACACCCCTGAATCCAACCAGAAGATCATCCTCAACTTCAACCCTCACTTTGAAATCGAAAAGCATGACTGCAAGTAAGACGCTTCTTTCTTTCTATTACCTAGTCACCTATTCCCACTTTTGTCTAGCAGTATGGGCCTCATGCTTCCTTGCACATGAAAACAAACATTGTCCTGACCCCCTCTAGTGCTCTGTCTCATGGCCCTTTAAGGGGCAAGTGTGTCTCTTCCATCTGGGTGGTTATAACATGCTGCTTTGGACAAACAGGATGAGCCTAGTCTGCATTGAACTGGTAGTTCTTAACTCAGCCTGCTATCACCTGAAAGCAAGAGCTAACTGGCTTTCAACCTGAGTCTGACTTTGGTTAAAAGCTTATTTTTCTCAGTGTCAAAGTGGCCTCACTGTCCTTTTAAACTGTGCTGGGAGAGCAGAGCAATTTCCTGGCATGTAACTAGGCAGAGGTATGGCACAGAGAACCCTAGGGCTGGAGAACCATGGGAGGCTGGAGGTTTGGGGGTCAGAGCTGTTTGTGCCGGATTTGACTCTCCACAGTGCTTATCCTGCTTGGTCAACTGGGGTTTGGTTTTGTCTAAGGTTTTTTTCTCTTTTCTTTTAAGAAGCGACTAGGAAACTAGATGCCCAGGAAAAACAATTAACAGCTAGTAAAGAATAATTAACAGCATCAAAGGACACCATAAAAGGCTGAGTTAATAACGTGGTCTCAGCAGACGTATAAACCTGTGTGTTTAATCTGGAATCCACAGCCAGTTACAGGGATGACTGAGCTATGAAGGAGCTTGAAGTTTCCTAAAACAGGCCTAACACAGCAGTCTTGCCAGACACACTTGTCCTGTTGATTAAAAGGGACTTATATATGGAGAGGGGAACTCTGTTTGCAAAAAGGGGAAGCATTTATGGGGCTGTAGAAGCAGTCCTGTGGAGAACAAAGAATTCAGCGTGGGTTTGATGTACTGAAGGTTATGAAGTGCAGAGCTGGATCCTCAGCTACTGCAAATCGGTGTAGCTTCTGTAACTCTAATAAAGGTGTGCTGATTGATGCCATTGTGGATCTCATCAACCCCTTATAGATAAAGCCTGGACTAATAAGGCTTTGAGCACCATGAAGTCTCCCTGAAGTTACTGCATGTGCAAGGCATTTAGCACTTTGCAGAATCAGGCTGGTGTTTAGAAAGGGGATAAGGTAGAGAAAGGCTTAATGTGGGCATAGATTAACACATCAAGGCCTCAGCAGTGCACGTGGGAGTGATGGTTGCTATCAGATTTTATTATTGCTTGTACAGACTGAATTGTGTAGCCTTCTTATAGCTAATGAATGCAGTTGCCCCAAATTCACAGTAATAAAAGCTTTATAGGCCTGTATTTGCAGTCTGCAGAGTGTGCAGTATATATTGGGCAGGGCAGTGTTGTGTGTGGGGTAGGGGTCAAGCTAGGCAGGTGGGACTCCAGCTTCTGCCTTTCCAAGGTCTTGGACAGGGAAAGCCAGGTTGGTCAGAGAGCCAGAAACCCCCATGGGCACCTGCCATTTCCTCCAAATATGTGAAGCTGTTGGTTTTAGCTCTGAGCACCTTGTCCAACTTTTGCCATGTTTTTCCTCCCTGTGAGAGCAGCATCTGGTCCAGAGCTGCATGTGATGTGTGCTGGAGGGGCTGCCTGAGTACTGGAGATGTTGTACCTTTGCTGCTTTCTGCTTCACCATGGCAGATAATCTGAGTGGCTGCTAAGTGGTGTTGCCATTTCCCTTTCTGTGTGTACGTGCATGCAGGGAGCCTTTAGTTACAGCAGAAAGGTTTGCACTCAAGGAATTTGGTCCCCGACGTGGGACATGAGTTGTGGAGGGCTTTGTCAGAGTCTGTCATTCAGTTTGGCTCCTATGGTAACATTGCTCTCTAGAAAGCAAGTATTAACATTAAACCTCTCCTGAAAGTAAAGTTCACCTGCACCTCTATCACCTTATCTGCCACCTGTATGCAAGTGAAAGAGGGTTCATCCATGGTGTGCTTGGGGTTCTGCTGGCCACAGGTATGAGCTGGGAGCCAAGCTGACTTTGGCTACCAGCTCTGCAGAGCCAGCACTGCAAAGTAGTGGGTTTGAAAGAACTTCATGCGCAGTGGTTGATCTGAAACATATCCAAACAAATGAAAACTGTTCACAAGAAACAGTACCTGAAAAAAAATGTATAGGAGGAAGAATTTTTCTTCTTAAAGGGACCTACCCAAAGGCAACAAGTATTTAACACTGTGTAATATGTGGGCATTAAGCAGTAGCAATAGGTGACCATCTAGTAATAAATCTCATCTGAATGTCAGGGAGTATTTTGTGAAGAAACGAAGGCCTTGTTGCAGCTGCAAATGGGATCCTTAACAGAACAGGAGTTCAGGAACAAAGAAAAAGTGTCAGGGCAGAGCCCTACTTTTGGCATCTGCTAATTCATATAGAGCCCATTCACACAAAGGTGACAGGGTGATGAGCCCCATTGTGGCACTCTGTCTCTGGGCAGACATGGGTATTGCTACCTGGCAGCTATCAGAGCAGGATCAGGGCTGATCCTTGCTTCCAGCTGCCAGAGGTAAACACTATAACCCTTTCCTCTGTTGCTTCATCCTTCAACATTTTGTTTTACCTTATTAGGCTAAAGTTTCTCCCTCATAAAGCATAACATTTACATTCCTAAAATGCATTCTAAGGCCTACAAAAATATCTGCAAAACTCCTTTTTGTTTTACTGTGTCCTTTCTGGCTTTCCTTGTATCTGCTTTAGATTTTCCTTTGGGATGGGAGGTGTTTTCTCATGTGTTTTGTACAGTGTCTGGCACCCTGGAGACCTCTGTTGATAGGTCAGTGATTTCTCCTCGATGGGCTGCTGGCTGGAAAGGATCTGTGTACCTGGTGCTGCCCAGACTTTGGAGTGAGAGCTGGCTGCTGAGTGGCTAGGGCAGCTGGGCCTCCAAGCCTGGAGGTGAGAGCCTCAGCTGCAATGGAAACCCAAAGGTGGCAGCCAGGGGTGGCTGATTGCTGCTGATTGTTGCTGTTGTTTTTCTGAAAGCACATCTGGGCTTTTATTTTTCGACTTGGCCTTATCCTGCTGTTGTGGCTCCTGTGCACCCACACAGCAGGGATCCCTGTTGCCAGAGGGTGGACACACTCTTATAGGGTGTATGGGTCCCAGGCCTTTGTTCATGCTGTCCTGCAGCCATGGGGCCACAGCAGTGATGGCAGAACCAAAAGGGAAGTTTGATGCTCTGGTACAAAATCTGCTGAACTATTCAGAAATAAGGATAAAAGCCTGTCTGCTCACTGTTTCTTCCTCTCTGTGCTGCAAGCACAGCTACTGCTTGGGCACAGCAGCCTTGCGCCGTTGGTAGCTGCTCTCTGAACAGGGAACTGGCATCCAGTGGAAAAGAGCACCCTGCTGCTGCTGTGGTGAAATGTTTCCACTCCCCACATGGCATGTTAGTAGCTGGGCAGCCTTGTGCATACGAGGGTTTAGTTGTGATCCCAGGAGCAGCTTGAGCCATTTGCAATAGGTGTGAGAGGGCTGGCTGACCCCCCATTCACACAGTCTCATAGCCGAGCTGCCAGCTTCTTCCCAATTGCCATTTTGCTTTTTTTGCCTGCACTCCTTGCTTGGAAAATCCAAGTCAGAAACCTCAGATCTGTGAATCACCGCATTTATAACCAACCACCTTTTCCACTCGTGTGTCCCTCTCATTGCTGTACTTCTCTTTAGATCATTAAAAACTCCCTCCCAAGATTGCCTACTGACTCTGCCATCCCCATCCGCCCTTGGCCTCCTCTGCAGGAGGATTATGCTGGGCAGAGCTGCCACTGGCTGCCAGGATGTTGCTGTGCACACCTGCCAGGAGCCCACTGCCTCCAGACTGCTGCAGATGGGCTTGTTCTCTCTCTGCAAACAGTAGAGCTTGCAGCTGAGTCATAACATCTGCACCAGGGAAATGTTACAGAAAAAAGCCCAGATGACAGACGGTGCCAGGGGTTTTTCTGTAGCTCTTTCTGTCACATACTATACAACTGGGTTGCAATCGGTGGGATCCCTGCCTGGGGAGGATTTGGGGGACTGCTTCTGTGGCTTGCAGCCCCCTCTGGTGGTACATGCCAAATGTTGGTGGAGGTCTCTGGAGTCAGGGGCCCAGGGCTCCAAAAAACAGGCAGGAGCCGGCAAATTGGAGCCAGCCTGGAGCTGGAGCTGCATAGTCAGGCTTTTTCTTCCTCCTGACTTTGGGTCCCCATGACAAGCCCTGGGGGTTTCCAGAAACAGGAACTGGAGCCACTGTAACAAGGAAACGTATGCAGTTATCACTGTGACTTCATAAGTAGCATGCTGGTGACAAGAGTTGAACCAAGTTCAGCATCCTGGACAGGCATGGCAGGAGATGCCTCTTTCCCAGCCTGAAGGGCAGAGCAGACCAAGGTTTGGCAAGGGAAGCCACCACCCTCCAAGCACCCATCTTGCAGAGCACTGCCTGCCAGGGACATCGGTAGTAACACGCTGGTGTTCCCAGGCCACTGTACAAAGGGTGAGGCATGTGGGCTTGGATAGGCAGTGAAAGCCTTTTGTGGCAGCATGGCCATGTCCTATGCTTCCAGGAAGCTGGGCACTGGAACACAATAGCTCTGCATCCTTCCTAGAGAGCAGCAGAGGCACTGGCTCAAGTCCCTTACTCAGGCAGAAGGGGAAGCTGCAGCAAGCCCAGGCAGGCAGGCAGCTGGTGGCTGCAGTATTCAGGCTCTATTGACCATCTTCAGACAAGAGCAAAACAATGCAAGAAGCTGTCCTTCCATCAGTGAAGGTTAAGAGTAGACAAGGCAGCAATTATGGACAGCTAATTAGAAAATGCTTTGAAAAGTATATATAATTATCTTATTAATCAACATTTTAGAAACAATGCAGTTCATCTTGAGATCAGGAAAATCCTTAGACAAGACAAACACATTTAGAGCCCTACAGAATGTCAGGGCCTGGAGAGGTTCTTTTCTGGGATGCAAGGGGAAATGACTGCATCTCCTTCAACACTGGGGGAGTCAAGCTTTAATTTTGCAGAGAGGAAGTCAAAGATGAGATGTTAAGGAAGGCATTTGCTTGCTCATACATTTGTGGCATGGGTAGCCAGAAGCAACGTTTATAACGTACAGGAAATAATTCAGTCTGGGTAATATGACACTGCAGTTCAACTTGTCTTCAAATGAGCTTCTAATGTTTTTTAACTCTGTCCAGCTTCTGCTGTATGGTTCATAATTGCCATCAAGCCCAGGTCATTTTCCAAAATGAAACATCAGTGAACAGGGTAGATGTGGCAGTGTTAGACCAGCACATGAGTTAACAGCTTCAGTTGTTCGCATCTCTCTGCTGCCCATCTGTAGAGCTGTGAGAGCTTAGCAGGCTCCATGGCTGTGCTTTCCCAGAGCCTCTCCCTCGAGGGGGGGGACAGGCCAAATCCAGGCTCTGCAGAAGGTGATGGCCTCAGAGGCACTCCCCTGGGATCTCCTGTGTCCTGCTGGCTCATCAACATCCGGCACATAGGAGTCAGATCTGGTTTTGCACCTTGTTTCCTGTTGGCACAATGACAAATTGAGGGCCAGCTGGTGACACTGGGAACAATAGCATTAGAGATAGAGACCTCTCCCCCTCTTTCCTGTGAGTGAGAAGGAGGAGCTGGTGGTGTATTTGGGTTTTACTCAGACTCTCTGGCCAGCAAAGGAGGTAGTGGGACCCATGAGTCTCTCACAGCGTCTGGGGAGGGAGCAAGCACAGGTCTGGTTATGGTGACTACTCTCTAACTGGGCTCAGAATCCAGCTAAAAGTCTAAGAGACCTCTGACTTTTGCAAGTATACAGTACGCACCACACCCCAGCTCTAAGCCCCGCGTCTTTGCTGACCCTGCTTAGCACAGATGCTGTAGGATAGGACAGTAGTAGAGCAATCCTATTGGAAAGGGCCTGATGGTAACTACAGCATAGAGGTGCTTGTGCTTTCAGCAAAAAAGCCCAAGGTCCTTGGCTGCCTTTGCAACAGTGCTCCAGCTCACTGGGTGACACTGTTCAGGAGGCTCATCCCAAACAGGTGGACAGCCTAAACATCTGGGAGGATATGAGTCTTGGTCACTTTTTTTGCACTACACAGCAGGGTTGGCAGTGCTCTTCTGTGTCACAGGTTTGCTGTCTGGATGCAGGAGTTTGAAGGTTTAGTGAATATAAGGAGAGTGCCAGAATTATATATTTTTTTAATTACCCTTTGTTGTTGTTATTGTTGTTGTTGTTGAGGAACAGATGCAAAGGCCAGTAAAGGCAGTGGGAGGTTTTACCTTGATTTCCGTAGGAGCTGGCTTTAATCATCAATTCTTTGCCTTAGGTACATACAGCCTTTTAGTGGATATCCTTGCTATTGTCAGGCTGTAGTGGGAGTGGCAGACTCACCAGCAATATTGCAGCTGGGAGTTGTGAGATTTGGGTTCTTCCCTCTCCCTGCTATTGATTTACTGTTCCTGCTTTGGCAAATCACTTTAAATTTCCCACCCTATAAAAAAAGAGAAGGCCTGGGCATCTGCCAGCATCAAACCCAGTCCAGATAGCAACAGTGCGTTGCGCACTCTCCTCCAAAGGCTGCTGCATAGATAGCAGCATCACACAGGAGCAGGTCAGAGCACTGCAGATGACAATTGGTTCATTCCCAGCCTTTTCTGGCCAGGTGTGAATTCTGCAATTAAATATGAATGCAAAATAGAAAGAACAGACTGCAAAGAGCAGACTGAAAACGGAAGAAATTTCTGGTTGCTTTTGGCCAGAGCTCGGCACAGAACTTACTTGAAAGAATTGGGGGAGATGAGTTTTCAGACTGAGACTAGTTCTCAGTTTTGTTTACATCAAGTGGCTGCACACTGCCGTTGAATGGCAATGTAATAATATGTTGCAAACCACAGTCTGGTGATCCTGGAATTCCTTATAAGTTAATAGCAGTCATGCTCCACTAATCACAGCTAGGATGTTTCAAGCAACTGTCTTTGATATATCAGTTCAAAGACACCATAGAAAGCCTTCCTTATGCTGGCTTAGCAAATAGATCAGTAGATCATTAGAAAGAGTGAATAACTTGGGGGTTTTTTGTGGGGATTTTTCCCCAAAGAATCCCAAGGAATTTTTGAGATTTATGTGCAATGCTGCTGAGCAGTCAATCTGGTAGCATGGTGGTGGTTTTAAGGTAGCATTGGGCCAGACATGGAGATTTTAGTGTTTAATATATTGCTAGAAGCAGAGCCTGAAGCGACGGGGTCTGGCAGCAGAAATCCTGTGCCAAAGACTTAGTCCTGTTATAAATGGCACAGAAACTGGGAGGGCAGCTGCTCATTGTGTGTGCTGGGGCTGCCCCAAACATCACTTCTTGCAGAGGTGCAGAAGACATTGTGGTTAGTGTGAGGAAGGACACGTGCCTGGTTTTTGAGGAGGGGTCCCGCCGTGCTGAGACAGGTTGTCCGTGCTGTGCTGAGACAGGCAGCGCTCGCGCGCGGGGGGGAGAGCCCCTGTGCTCAGCCCCACGCCAGCCGAGGCTGTGCTGCGGGCAGAGGGTTTGCATGGGAGGTGCTCAACGTATCGGAAACCTCCAGGGAACCCTCGGAGCTGGGGTTGTTGATGGATGTCCAACAAGGAGTAGGATCCCCCACCCCCCACTGGCAGCACGAGAGTTTGAGGCATGTGCTCAGCTTCCTTCCTTTTTTGTGAGTGTTGGTGTGAGGTTTCATTTACATTGTTATTTTGCAGTGAAAAGGGAAGGTGTAATGCCTGGCTCTCACACATTCTCTCTTTGGTAATGCTGATGTTTGGCTGATAATCATGGGCAGGAACTAGATCTGGAATCTCCATCAGCAGAGAGGACTGACTTGCCATTGATCTATGTTCACTGCATCGTGTTGAAGTTTTTTGACCCATGTGATTTCTTAGGTTTTCTTTTGTGAAAACCCTCTGATTTTTCTGCTGTTCAGGAGCAAAACATCTCTCTGTCTTTATATATGGCAGATGGGGATTTCTTCAGATGTCCAACAACTCAATTGAAGGAGACCTCAGGAGACCTCTCCCCTTCCCTGTCCCCCTTCTCAGCCTGGCTTTTCATCTGCAATCTGGAGATGTAAGGGCTATAGTAATAGAGTGTCAGAGGAAGTAATTGATTGATCACACGCCGAGAGAAAAGTCTGTTGCCTTCAGTGTCAATGGAGCTGAACCACAGCCTGGAAGGGTGAGGAAGGCTTGTAAACACTCCATGGCTGAGCTGGCAGGACAAAGCAGATGCACTGCTGTGGCTGAGTGAGAGCATGACACAAAGGGTTGCTTCAAAGAAGATCTTCCTGAACAAAGCAGTGGCAGGGCCCTTGTTTGTGGGAGAAACAGAGACACTCCCATCTCCTGGTTCCAAGAGTGCATTAAGGAGAAAAGGTACCAACCAGCTTCCTGCTGTGGCCCTCTCCCTTGTCTCTATCTCTCTCTCCTCTCTTGGCATGGCTGCCTCTCTGACCTGCTGCCCCGGTGGAGCTGAGCACACCCCAGGGGTACCAGCCAGCCCTTGAAAGTGGCTAATTCCTCCCATACCCCCAGACAGATATTGCTGCCTCTGGGACCTGGGTGGAAAGCTACCACTGCTGCAAATGCACATCGAGGGGTGATACGTGCATGGCACGATGCTTGCCCTCACCCAGGCATTGATTGTGCTCCAGCTGTTGGTGAGGCTTGGTTCAGATGGCTGTTGAGCAACAAATGCCCATATTTTGTGGGGAGAAGTGGGTAGGAGATGGTATGCTACCTACACAGCATACGAGGAGGGATCAGGCAGGTTTGGTGTGCTGTTTGCCCCAGAAACCACTCTTACTACAAGCTGGCATAGTTGAGTTGTGGAAATGCCCAAAGAGCCAAGGCTGCAGGCCAGCCTTGGCAACAAAGCTTTGATTACTTGTGCATCAGCTAAGGCAGGAGCTGGACTGTGAACAGGCTGTGTCTGCGAAACCGCGGGGTCAGAAAGCCATCCCAGGGTGGGCTGGTCCCAGGGTGACCAGCTGTCATTAACAAGGGCTGTAGGCAGCCAGGAGCGTGAGGTGGGCTGGTCAGGGCTCTGTTCTTACAGCCTCCTTTATACACTTGCTGCCTAATGATGTGTTTGTTTTGGTTTTGTGCTGCAAAAAGCCAGTGCAAATGAGTGATATGTGGAAAGCTGAGCTGCAAAGCTTCTGTCTGATCCTAGTTATTACCAGCTCTTTCATTCCTCATGACAAGTTGCATCTAAGGCCATGACTGATACCGTGCCAGCAAGGTGGGATAGGACATACCTTGCTACAGCTCCATGAAGGGTGTTTTCCTCTAGGAACAGGGCTGTTAGAGCAGAGCATGTGAATGTTCCCTAATCCTCATCAGCACCTGCCACCCAGTCTTCAGAACTTCAGCCATCAGGGTCAGCCTGTTCCAAACTCATCTCCATCCATCACCTGGGCTATTGAGCACTGGATCCCATCAGGAGGTGGGAATCTGTTCACCTGTTCCCCCCACTGCAAAGCAGGCAAAGTGAGCATTTGCCCTTGGCTTTCTGCCTGCTCTGCTGCTTTTCAGCAGTCAATTTTCCTCTTGTGGTTGTTATCTTTTATTATGTACATGTTTTTTTCTTTCTCTTAGAGATCAAGTGCCTGTAGGTGGTGACAGTAAAATGACATAGAAACCAAAGTCTAATTTTTTCCACAGATGGATAGTAGCAGAAGGAGGAAAGTGCAAATGCAGTTTCTCAAGTGTCCTGCATTTTGGGGTATGAAAAGGTTGGGAAGTTACTTCAGTTCCCTTATAGCAGCAACAGAAGGCAGAATGCCATGGAAAGGGGGGCTGTTCTTAACATGCTTTATATTTTTTATTCCCGGTTTCACCATTATTTTTCCTCCAAAAGACATCTTGCAACAAAAGACCCCTGCAGCTAAAGATAGAAGGGTGAGGAATTTATAGAGACAGTTTTGGAGACAGAAATAAAATTAAACAGCCATGTGTAACTCCTGAACAACAGCCTGCAGAAAACCCCTGAAGTGCACATGAGCACATCTTGTTCTGTGATACAATGAACGGTTTTCCAGACACGCCCCAGATGAGAGCAGTACTCCAACGTACCTTTCCACAGCGATCTGGCAACACAGCCTAGGCAGCCCTAGGATGAACAGCAAAGCACAGGGGAGCCTCTGCTCTCCTGTCTTTGGGGGTCAACAGCATGCAGCATGCTAGGAGCTGAAATTCCCTCCTGAATTAGAACTTGCCACAGTTTGCAGCTATGTTTTATCCTGCCCCTAGCAAGGTGTGTTTTGGCTACTTTTTTTTTTTCTCACATAAGTCAACAGTAACTGCTGAAAGACTCTTCCCATCAGTGGTGCTTGTACGAGGATGAAAACAACCCAAGGAATATAAATAGAGGCTATTTGTAGTTTCCATTTTTGTCTTCAAGGCATTTTTTAATAAGTTTTCCAATCTGCTAGGGTTATTTTCTCTCTTTTTTTTTTTAACTTTTTTTTTACTCTTTTTTTTAAAAAAACAAACAAACTAACAAACGAAAAAAACAGGATAACTAGATTTTTCTTCAGAAATTCTGGTCAGATTTTTGAGAAGATAAGAAAATAATCCAAACCACAGTGGAATGATTACAAAACCCCACAATACAGTGATTACACAAGATGAAATTGGAATACACAAATTCAAAACGAACTTCCAAGAAATCCTAAGCAATTATGTATCCCCAGGCCTGGCTCTTCACCTGCTGCGACTGGATTTTGGTCATTTCAGTCACTGAGATCCAGCAAAATCCCTTCAGGTTCAGAGCAATGATAGCCCGTTTTTCTGCTGTTGCCAGAGGCATTTATTTCCAACAGGACAAGACAAAGGCAAGCTCTACCTGCTCGGAGTGCATCTTTTGCCTCAGCATGGGCAAAAATGGCCCCACAAGCTGCAAACTGAGGCCAGATTAATCTCCCCTATGTTCAGGCACCTAGAGTCCACATCTCGTCAGCAAGAATGTTTTAAACTACCTCTATCATCAGTGCAGAAGAACAATTAATCCCATCCCATTCTGGGTGTGAGGGGTCTGCTTCCACTGAGAGCAGAGGAAGTTTAGTTGGCTAAAGCTAGATACAATACAAGCTGGCACAGTTCTGTATCAGGATCTGTGTCTATGAGGACTGATTCTCTTCCCACCCCAGGATAAATTAGGAGTGATTACTCTTAAAATGATGAGTTACACATGTGTAAAACCAGTTCAAGTCAAAGGAGAACCCAATTCATCTGCTGTATTTATAATTAATTACTCTGATTAAGGGCTGGCAGCTAAGATCAAACTTCATTGCTCATGTTTCATCAGCCAGCAGAGGTGCTTGAATCTGTTACCATGGCTATTAAAATAATACTGTTTAAAAATTCTCACTAGTTTCTGCAGCAGTTTAACCTTTGAAGGGTATGTCCTGCAGTTGCACAAGGTTCTATAAACATGACAGAAAAGTTTTCTTGCCTTTCACAGTGTAACCACCTATGAAATAAGGATTTGGTTTGAAGGTGCTGCATAAGAGCATGTAGATGGGTGGTGACACAGAAAAATCGACTAAGCTGGCTAGCATGTAGTAGACATTAATTCTAGCTGCCCCTTGATTGCAAAACAAGCACAGAGCTTCTGGTTCACCATTTCTTAACCATCTCTATAATGCATCTGCTATTTAATTTCTAAGAAACAGCCTTTTCTTAGAGAATGTTTAAAAAACCTCATGCTTTTTGTAACAATTTCTGAGAAACAAACCACCCACCATCTTTTCAAAGGGAACAATTGTATTTACCAGCTGATGTTATGGCTAAGGAGGTTTGCCACACCTTCCCCCAGCTACATGCAGAGTATTAACATCTGCTGAATTCCACTGGAATTGCATTTTCTCTATGTATTGTCATGAGAGTGTTCAGGTTAGAGCCTTGTGGCAAGCATTGGTAACTGACTTAGCTGCCTGCAAGCCCTCACCTACTCCAAATCATAGCCTTGGGAAGAGACTGAGAAAGCTGCCAGCTAGGTCAGAGCTTGGTCTGGGAAGCCAGCCCTCCTTGGGCTGTGAAGCAAGGCTTGCAGGAGGATTTACATTATGGCTGTGAACATATACACGATTTATTGTTCATGTTTCTTTCCATCCTAAGCTAATGTCCCTGTAATCCTTGAAGCATGTTTTAGTGGAGAAGGACTTGAGCATCTCTTAGGTTTGAGGTTAGAGGAGCAGTAGGTTTGTTGTTTATGCATGGAGCACTATGAGTCCCCAAACTGTGCTTTGTACTGAAGTGTGTGCCTCAGGAGAGCAGCACCCAGAGGAATGGCTCTCCAGTGCTGCTTCCCAGATGGGCTGCAGCATTTCTGGAACTCACCAGTGCCTAGGTGGGCACCTGGGAATTCTGTGCTGGCCTCAGGAGATGTGGAGCACAGCTCAATGGCCAGAGAGCAGATTAGCTATTTCACAACAGAAAAGGGCTAAAAATGTGGGGGTCTTCTCATAATCACTGCAGCTGAGGCTTTTTTGCCTTTACTGTGCCACAAAGCCTTATTTGGAGAGCCAGCAGCGAAGTGACTGAGGGAAAATGGAGAGAAAGGAAAGACTCGAAGGCAGAGAAGGTTGACTGGAGGAAAAAGAAAGCAAGCAAGCAACAATGGGTAATAGAGGCATTAGAAGTGCTTTATAATTAGTTTATAAAAGCTCTCTTAACATCAGTAAAGCACTTTCTACTAAAAATCTTTAATAAAAATGCAGCAATATTTGTAAGCAATGTACGTTTTCCATTTAATTCTGTTAAACAGCTCCAAGAAAAGCATCTTAAGCAATACATTTGCCATCCTTTCTCAACCCCCCATTGTCTGGGCAGTTAAAAGCACTTCAGCATTGCCTCCCTGCCTCAATACTCCCTGGTGGAAACCTCTTTTTGAAGCATTGTCAAACCAACTGTCTGGCCTTCCCACTCAAGCAACAGCTGAAAATACTCTGCTGCTGGGGGAGCAGCCAACTGCAATCACCTTCCCTGCAAGACTTGGTTAATCCATTGACTATACTTGTGGGTTACAAATGCTGCACCCTGCCCTCACTTATTTATGGTTGGCTTATTGGAGCAGTGCCTAGATGGGAAGAAGTGGCCACAGAATGTGCTTGGAGATGGCGGCTCGCCCAGCGGAGGTAATGCCAGAGAGGTCAGCCCACAAGGGTTCTGGTGCACGTTGGCTGAAACAAAGGATTTGGTTATATGAGTGAAATGCAAATTGCTGGGCACTGGTCAAGGCAGTTTGGATGCCATCGCTGCTTAAATATGTCCCACCCTGCTCTGCCCTAGTCTGTAATTATCTGGAAATGAAATGTTTCGAGTAGAAAGCATCCCCAGGGTGGGGTTTTCTTCCTTCCAATTTTGATTCTTGTTTTTCACACGGGAAGAACAAAGTCTGGAATCCATGCTTAAGCTTAACAGAAGCAAAGATCTGGCCAACTAGATTTTAACATGGCCAGTGACCCAACATGAGGAGAATGAGGTTTGTCAGTTTGTTTGATTGTGGGCCAAGGCATGGACTTGACTGAAGCACATGATGCCAAAAGGGTTTGTAGTGGGGATTAGCCAGTGTTCTTGAAGTTTGAAAGTTTTGTGTTTTAGACCAGACGTCTTTGCTGTTTCACTTTGAAAATCCAAAGCTTAATTGCTGTGTTGGAGAGGAAGTAGCTGCTCCTGCTCATCTGTGCAGGAGTTATTTCCTGAGTGTAATACTCTACCAATTCATACTCTGTTTATATGACCTGAAGAAAGAGAGTTTTACCTCATGAGGAGCAGAGGGCTTGGGCCAGGAGATTTTTTTTTTTTTACTAGGGAAGAATGCATTTATATTAATTTTACATTTGGAAAAAATTATTTCCTGACCTTCTTCTAGGACTGTTTTTAGTTGTTTGTAACATTTGATTTATTAAGTATTAGCTTCAGTAGGAGAAAGCTCAGTTAAATGTTTGAGTGAAGCCAAAAAGGGTTTAATTCAGAGATGCAAATATTTCCTGATTATTTACTTACTAGATTAATTCTTTTTAGTTTTCCATTTGCAGATTGCTCATGAGCAGATTGCAATATTCCCAATTTGTATGTATTATTGGAAGTCACTCACCCATTCAATAAGCAAATATTTCTTGGTCCAGAATTTGCTTCAGAAATTGCCAGAGCTCCTACAGCACTGGGTGGTTTGAGAAGCCGTGTGGCCAGCACTAGGATGTTTGGTGTGTTGGCTACAGCAGAAGCTGTGATCATTACAGTAAAGTAGTTGAAGCTGTGTTCTGCACTGGCAAGTTATAACCCCACGAGGACACAAACCAATGTGATTTCCTGGGATGCAGCTAAGCTCTGCCTGTGCCATGCAAACGGCAGCTTTGACAGTCACTCTGTTAACTGTGTTTTGCCAACATTCATGTTTTCGCCAAATTAATTTTTTGCCACATATTCATGATTTCACTAGTAGCCTGCAGCACAGATGTGTGCTTCAGATGTGTAAGGGCTGCAAGCACACTGTAGTTATTTAGAGAACAAAATGTCCCTGCTGTTTGCTCAGCACTGCTTTAAACAAATAGACAAACAAGGAGGAAAAAATTCTACTTAAAAGAAGCACTAACACTGCCCTCAGTGATCCTCCTCCCTGGGGAGACGGTGGGATCAAGCCACACATGATGGACATTAGTGGGGTCATGCAGGGTGCTGCTGGACGGTGTCAGGGGTCACGAGGTGATAGGGAGCCCACAGAGCTGAGGAGAGAGCAATGGGAGCAGACCTTCATTTACATCACTGTGTGTCCACCCACCAGCTAGGCCAAAATGCTTTTCCTGTGTGAGTGCCTCTTCTCAAGACTTCTTGGATTTCACCTTGGCCAAACCAATTGAGTCTGTAACAAAGTTAAAGTCCGGGTGATTGCAGCTAGCCGAGTGCTTGGTCCAGCATAGACAGGATTTTATCTGCAGGCATTTTGCTTCTGGCTCTTAGCCTGATTTAGTCCCAGAAAGGAGTGAAACCAAAGCTGTCCAAGCCATCTTTCATTGTGGAGGAGCACACTGAGTCCCTCTAAGTTTGTTTTGAGGTTGTTGCCTGCCGATGTGTGCTTTGCAGAACAGAATGAGTCACATGAGGATCATTCCATATCCAGTAAGCTACTTCTCCTTTCAACTCTCCATTTCCAAACAGGAGATCTTGTGACAAAGAAGAAAAGCAGATTCCTGGCAGCCTGGAAATGCTTTTTCCCTCCCTGGCCCCATGAGAAGAGCTGTAGCGTGTTGTTCAAGCAGGTTGATACAAAGTGAATCAACAGTGGAAGAGAGATGGGCAGTTTCTGTAAATAGCAGTGTGCTGGCCAGAGAGGAGAAGGGGGGCAAGACAGCACGGGTGTCAGAAGGCAGTGGAGAACAAGATGTTCACTTAAAAGCTGTTTGTTTCTTCACAGGACACAGAGCTGATACTCTGTGCCATTAGTCACGGCCTCAAAAATACAAAGAAAACTGTGGGAGTTTCACCTTTCAATCAGACTTTGCAATGTTTTTGTCTCTGCACCAGGAGGCAATTCTTCCATATGTTCAGGTGCCCAGAAGCCATGCCAGTGGCATCACCAGGTGGAGGTTAGCAAAGGCAGGTTGTGGTTATAGGTGTACAGGGATCAGGCAATAGTGAATGTGGTCACCCAGTTCTTACAAAGTGCTGCTCATCCACAAAAATCTTTGATAGCACTGAAGATGATCAGTATTACTGTCAAAGTGCTAAGCAAGTGTGTACCAGCCACACTTGTTGAAGAACCAGTGTGGTGTCAGATGGTGCACAAAATAGCTACCCACTCTTGTGGGTTGAACACTGTTTAATGCTTGGTGTGTGCTTAGCCAGATCCCACCTGGTAGTGGAATAAACTGAGCTGTATTAAGTAGCACAATGGCACTTAAGGACAGAGGTAAGGGAAGGAGAACAGACCTGGGAGAGTTGTATCTGAAATTCTTTCCATGCCGAAGGAGTTTTGCGGAAATGGAGGCAAATTGTGTCCTAAATTTTGCATGTTTGCTCTGAAGCTGAAGTGGGTGTGACTGCAATAAGTTAATGATGAGAGGACCAACAGAGGAAGGGACCTGAATGTAACTGAACAGACAAAAGGGAAAAAATGCATTGGGGAATGTGTGGTGTGACTGACAGAGCCCCAGGTACCTGTCTGGAAGATGTTTGTGAAATATGCAAATATAGAGAAGTGTTTTATGTTTGTTCCTGGCATCCTGAAACATCTCCCTGACAAATTATTTTACTGCTGTTTCACCTGCCTCCACAGGTACGACTACATTGAGATCCGAGATGGGGACAGTGAAGCAGCAGACCTGCTGGGCAAGCACTGTGGGAACATAGCACCTCCTACCATCATCTCTTCTGGTCCCTCTCTCTATATCAAATTCACCTCGGACTATGCACGGCAAGGTGCTGGCTTCTCCCTGCGCTACGAGATCTACAAGACAGGTGAGTATCTGAGTCAGCACCTGTCTCCCAGGCTGTTTGCTATGATGATCTCCATAAGGAGATGTCTTTGGCCACCTCTTCAATATAGTTTTTAGCATGTTCTTTAGAGAGCTTTTTAAAAATGTTTGTAATTTAAGCAACTGTTACATTTCCAAGCAGGTAGAGATGTTATTGATGCATGATAGTGCATTTTTGGATCACAGTATGGCTTCGAAAGCAGGATTCCCCCTTAAATCCTCTCTTGTATTTGAAGATGAGGAAATGTGTATCTTTTCTCCTTGGCGTGTGTGGAGCTTGTTAGGACTAAGTGGGGATTGTCCGTCTGTTAGGAGTGCATGGAGCTCCCCCTCCTGTGGAGCTGCGATTCAGGGCTGATCAATGACGCTGTTTTTTCTCTCCCTGGAAGTGGTTTGTAACTGGGGAGCTCTGGTTTTCAAGGAACTGCTGTCAGCAGTGCTGTCAAGGACTGAGACAGTGCTTTTCCAGGCAGATATAAGAGGAACTATTCATAATTCTGTTTAATACCAAACTGTTATTGAGGAAAGGAAAAGCTGCTCAAAGGCCTTTTAAAAGTGTTTCTGTCTAAATATTAGCCAGAATTGTGTGTCTGGGAAGAAAGAGGCTTGAGAAAATAAAACCCACTCTGTGTGTGCGGGTGAGAGAGGTGTGCCTTGGGAATAAGAGTGTGTTTTGCACAGGGATGTGAGTGCCTGCCCTGTTTCCACATTCCCTTGGTGATGCATTGAAAGAAAATACACATGTGGCTTTCACATCATCACATCGAGCACAAAAAAAAATGCCCGCACTTGGTGAAGAATCAGAAAGGAGCACAATTTACCCAGCCTCTTCAAAAACGAAGCCAGGGAGCACAGGCACCAGTGCCTGGGGACCCTAGCCCAGATGTGCGGCAGGCAGAGGTGCACAGGCAGCCCACAACCTGGTTGCAGGTAAATATGAATGTGGAGACTGCTGCAAGAAGGTGGGACTCCCCAGACTGCTTGTGAAATGGTGAGGACGGGAGGTGTCTGGAGGTTCAGGTGGATAAGGAAGGTGCTGTTGCTGGAAGTTGCCTGGGCTAAATAACCAGCCAATTGCACTGTTGTGCAGCCAGCTCACCACCAGTGGTTAGGATGGAGATCAGTCCTGAGAGGAAGCAAGGGCTGCTCTGGTAGAAAGCAGGTATTGGATGGAGACTGAAGCCAAGTTTGTGTCCCTCTATGTAGGTCCATGCAGAGCTGTCCTCGGGCCTGAAGTGGTGTTTGAGGTCCTTCAGCCACCCTACCTCCCCACAAGGAGCCATTCTCTCCAGAAACAGCCATGCTTTTTTCCAGCCACAGCACAGCAAGGCAGGTTTTTGCATAGGATGGGGATGAGCCTGTAATCTCTGAGCATCCCCTGCCCCCCTGCCTGTCGGGCTCCCAGGAGGGCAGAGGGCCGCACTGGCTGCGGGGCTAGGGCAGTACAAGCAAAGCCAGCCTTTTGTTTGCAAGCAGGCACGAACGGGTGAAGTTTCCTTCTGAATTGTCAGCATAGCCTTCAAGGGTGTCACCAGCTTTAAAAGGTCATCGGATTGCCATTGTCCACATCAGTAAAGGCAGTGAGGCTGCAGCTTCTTTCATTCTTGAAGGTGACCTAAAAAAACCAACTGTTTTCAACTGAGCATTTATTTCCACACCTTGTGGTAAATATCCCTTATCATGGTATGAGAGCGGAGCAATTTGCATACAAACAACTGCCTATCAGTCTTTTGAATCCCCTGATGGGTATCAGTCAGGGAGGCTGACAAAAGAGCCGCCTGCCCTGGCTGGTCCAGCCTCCCTGCTGTTCACTTTGCTGGGCAGCAAAGTCTCCTCTCAGGCTGGGCTGTGCTGCTGGAGCCAGCATGACTCCCGTTGATTATCTGCAGTTTCCTTATAAAAAAACTGGTCATAGCGTTTGCTGGTGTCAGCCAAACTGTAGACAAAGACGCCAAATGCGATAAGAGCCCCACATGAGGAAACTTGTTGTCTAATGCAGTGACACAGTCATGTCTCTCTCTTGTCTCTAGAGGACAGTCCCTGACTCTGGGTTTAGTCTAATTTTCTCCCTAGCTCAGAGCTTGTGTTATTTTTCCTATTTATTTGTCTTTCGAGCTGTTTGGAACAAAGTACACCCTGTTCGTGGCTTTATGCTGTGATTTGTGTTTGGCCTTATTTTTGCCTCTGTGTTTTACCCCACAGGTTCACACCAGAAAAGCTGGCTGCTTCATTAGGTAGTCAATTAAGAGCCTCTCCTGAGTAGCTCTCCAGCTAGGCACTGCATAATGCCGTGCCGGGATCCCGCTATTACTGCAGGCTGCTGGCCTGACTCCTGTAGGTTAATGCTGAATTGAATAACAAGGCTCCCATAGTCCCAGGAAGTCGTGCTGCCTGGAAGAGCTGGAGCAGAAGGTTTTGTAGAGAAGGAGGATTGTCCCAGTGAAACAGAAGCAGAAAGCTTTGCAAATGCTAATGCTGGGTTGCAGCAGCAATAGCATCTCCTTTCACCTCTGATAGCTTCAGGCTGCATATTTCTGTTGCCTGTTGTCCTGTCTCCACAGCACAGGGGTTTCAAAGTCACCATGGCATGAATACAGAATTTCCCCTTTCCCTGCCACCCTGAGGCACCTTGGTTATATGAGAGGGAGCATGGAACTGGTCTGGCTGCAGCTGAGGCCAGTGCTGAGGTCAGCAATAAATAAGAGGCAACGTTGTCTGCCCTCCTCGCCTCTCAAAGGTCTTCCTTAAGGATAGAAATAACTTACATTTCTGTTGCAGACGGCTCAGTCTGTAAGAAAGAGGTCTCTGTTCCTCCTCTCAGCAAAGATGCTCCTCGTTACCCCAACTCTTGCAACAACCATGGAGTGGGGATGTGTGCTGGAACTGCCCCTCATCCTTTGTGTGAGACCTGGGGCTCTGCAGCCTAACTCTATGCTTCCCAAGGGTTTCTAGCTAACAGTGGAGACATTGGTAGCCTCCCTCAGAGCCCTTTGACTGTGACAGAAACAGGTCTCCCAGCAGGTTGCTTCATGGGGAACCTGGCAGACAGTGGGTAGAACTGGCAGGGGAAGCTCAGCCCCACGCAGTGTCGCCTCCTTTATCCCACCAGGGCCACCACCACTGGCATGGGAAACACATCAGTGTGCTGACCTGCCAAATAAGCTGTGGTTTTGGGTGGTTTTGGATGGGATCACTCTCCTAGACCTGTGTTTGGAGTAATTAGCAGCAGGAAGAGCAGTGGCATACAGATAACATTTGCAGGGCCATCTGAGGGATTTAGACACATACTGTCCACTCCAGTGGACTCACAGACCTTGTCTCTGCACCTGTGGAAAGCTTTGAAAATCACCCTCTCAGTCCTTGCAGGAATTCACAGAGCTTTTATGTTACAGGACATTTCTGGAAGTGAATATACAAGCCCTCTAAACTCAAAAAGGGGGTTTCTGTAGCATATCAAGCTGTTGACATTAAGTTGTGTTGTTGCTAAGGCTGCAAGTTTTTTCTTTCCACTACAGGCTCTGAGGACTGCTCCAGAAACTTCACTGCCTCCAATGGCACTATTGAGTCTCCAGGTTTCCCTGACAAGTATCCACACAACCTGGACTGCATCTTCACCATCATAGCCAAGCCAAAAGCAGAAATCCTTCTCCACTTCCTGCTCTTCGACCTTGAGCATGACCCACTGCAGGCAGGAGAAGGAGACTGCAAGTATGACTGGTTGGACATCTGGGATGGCATCCCTCAGGGTAAGCCACAGGGTTCTGCGCTGTTGTCCCCAGTCTCTCTTGGTATCTCACAAAACTCCAAATCTGTGCAGTCTGTGTCTGAACACCAAAGGTGCTTAACCTCAGATGTGGCTGCAGCATGCAGCCCACCGCTGGGGTGCTCCATGGCTGGCTGTGAGGATGGTGTGCTTGTAGAAGGCTGTGTGCATTAAACCCCAAACTACTGCTCTGTTGTAACCATTGGTCTGAAAAAAGTCCCACAGGACACTACAAGATACCACCAGTCTTCCCTCAGGGAAGGACAGTGGGTTTGTGTAGTGTTCCATACCACGTTCCAACACTGAGAAACAGAGCAGATTGGAGCATTTCCCAGCAATTGCAGAGCAATGCCTGCTGCAGTGGATATTTCTGCACAGTGCACTGTATGGCACCAGGCCAGCAGATGTAAAAACCAGCCCATTCCCAAAGCCTTTCTTTTTTCCTGACTGGTACTGCTAAGCCATCCTGCTGAGTGATGCCAATCTGTTGGTGACCCAAGCAGCCACTGGAAAAGCAGGTGTTACCTTTGCTGCTCTTTCTTTTGCAGTTGGCCCCTTGATAGGCAGGTACTGTGGCACTAAGATGCCTTCAGACATCCGCTCAACCACTGGCGTCCTGTCGCTGACTTTCCACACGGACCTGGCAGTGGCTAAAGATGGATTCTCTGCTCAGTACTACTTGATCCAGCAGGAAGTCCCAGAAAGTAAGTTGGAAACGTGTGTATGAGTTTAGGCAATCATATCACCTGTTTTTCCCAAATCTTTCTACTTGGCACATGTAAGAGGGACAGGCAGGATTGTGTCTAGGTGCTGGTCTTCCAACTGGCAATGCAGAGAGCAGTTACACTAGATGTGTTTTCTTTTTCTCGTAGAAGTGAGATTTCAGTAGAAATCACACTTTCTGACCTTTTTTTGACTTTTCAGTTACTTGTGAAGTCTTCTCAATATCTTTTGGGATAGAGTCCTTCATGTATGTGCTCACCCCAAAGGATTTAGTGGAATACTTCAACCCAGTGGGTGCAGCAGATTCATTAAAGCAGGGGGTGGAAATACTCTCTCCCTCTCTCTTGTTTTCCAAAAATTCACAGCCCCAAACTACAAATCGGAATTTCTTGGCTGTCTAATTAAAAAATGCCTAAAAGTCTAAGAATTTCATACCAAAATTTGTTTTAGATCCCTTATTGAGGGAAGTAAATTGATATGGAGTGAGGAAGTAAGTTGTATGTTTTGAAAATGAAGAGCATTTTGATTTTTTGTGATATTGCTTGCAGGCAAGGAGAGATTCAGTTTGTTTTCCCATGGTATTTTTACATTAGAGCAACCGTTCTCAACCTCTGTTAGCAGTGAACCTTTGATACAACAGAAGAGACCTTCAGGACACCCCTCAGTCTCAGAGAAAGAGAGAGGGTCCCTGATCTGACACTGAGAGCCCATGATGGAGGGCAGAGTAGAGCATGGGTTGTGCAGTGCTAGAGCAGCTGGGTTACAGGCTCTTGCTCTGTGACTGAGTTAGGGTTATTCTGCTGAGACTGTGAGGGTTACAGACAAACATGAGCTCTTCACCATTACCTATATCCACACTCAGCTGATCTATTCTTTTATTCTTTTATCTCCTTTCTATTCTGTTCTTTAAAAGGATTGGGAAATGTTAATAACACACAAAGATTGAAAAATCAAACTCAAGAGTTGTTAAAGGGCCAGGTCTGTTTTGATTTATGCTGGTGTAAAATTGAAACGTCAGTAATACCACTGAGATCTTAACTTGGCCCATCATTTCCACGTGGGGTTGACTTGGGCACATTAGAAACACAGGCAGTTTGGTGCAGCCCCATTGGTTTGCAGCAGCAGCAGTGTGCCTGGGCCCGCGCACTATTTCCTATCAATGTTTTCTTTGCTATTGTTTTTACAGGACTGCTGCCATAAAATATATGAGATGTGCAATAAGATTGAGCTAGCTGTGACTTTTAAAGCCTTAGAAGTGTGGAAACCCAAATGAAAGCATACCATAGTCTTTCATATTCCTGGCTGATTAATTCCTGTGGGCCTGACACCATGAGTAGTGCATGCACATATACACAGATGTATGCACACATGCACCCATGCTCTCACACTCACACAAAACCTTTAGATCTTCCTGCTCCACACCTTGGTGTTCCTGCCAGCAGCACAGTAGGCACCCTCCTGTTGTGCCTCCCCATATTCCTGGCCTTCTCAGTGCTTGGATTTCACCTCCAACCTTCAAGAAGATGGGGGAGTTTGTTGCCAGGGGACTTGGGACATCTTGGAAAAATGGAGGGAGGGAAGGGACAGAATTGCGTCAAAACTGTGCAAAGGTGAAGGAGGTAGAGAAAGGAAGAAAGATCCAAACTGTATTGTCAGAGGGCCAGGCAAACATCAAGCTGCCCCATCTTTAATTTTTTAGTGCCATCTGTGAGCACACAAAACGTGCAAGATGGTGCAGATTTGTTCATCGTTCCAGGCAGGCAGCTTTGCTTGGGGTTAGCTGGGGACAGTTCAGGGCTGCCTCCCACTTAGGACTGAAGTAAGCTGATCTCTGTGTTTGTGCATGTGTGTGTGTCCACTCCAGACTTCCAGTGCAACGTGCCACTGGGGATGGAGTCCGGCAGGATCTCCAACATGCAGATCAGTGCCTCTTCCACCTACTCAGATGGGCGATGGACCCCCCAGCAGAGCCGGCTGAACAGTGATGACAATGGCTGGACCCCCAATGTAGACAGCAACAAAGAGTACCTCCAGGTATGCATGCTTTCTGGCCCCCTCACCTCTTCCCCCGCCAAATGGAGTGTCACACTGTTAAACTGACCCTTGACCATAAGGCTTGTTGCATTTTTTATTGCCTCTGTGGCTCATGGGGAGTGAGCAGCAGGGGACCTGCAGTGCCTCTGTGAAACGTGACAGGCTGGCTCTCCCATTAGACCGCCTGCACGAGTGCTGACTTGACTTGCTGTCCCTCTCCCAACCTCTCCTTCCTGCCCAAAATCTTGATGGACTTCCCAGCCTACTGACAGAGACTGAGGGACCTCTGCCACTTACAAGGGCCACTGACTCCGTCTCTGGCCTGAAGACCCAAGTCTCCAGGAGGTGCATGGAAAAATAACTAGAATAATATTGATCTCTTTAGTGATGCAGGGAGTGTGAAAGGGCTAATGTCGGGTAGGGGGCTGACAGAGCAAATGCTTTCCCTGCGAGCTGGTTAGATCCACAGTCTCTGTCCATACAGGACTTCTGGCTGTGTCACATTGCTGTGAGACACTGCTTGCTAAAGGGCACTAGGAATGGGAGGTGGTGAATGTCATTGCCTCTAGCAGATGTCTCATTCTTCATTCATGGCAGTGCTACCAAGCCAGCTCTGTGACCTTTTTCAACCCACATTGTTAAAAAAAAAAAAAAAAAAAAACCACAAAAAAACCCCCAAACCCATGGAACAACAAAACACCACAAAAAAACAAAGAGCAAGAGAAAAACAGGAACTGCAGCACTTGCTAACTGGACAACATGCTTTTATTTTACTTGGAAAAAGTCAGCCTCTGTCCTGCTTTAATGGACATGAGCTTCTGTGCAGATCCTGCTGCTTGTTCTGAGTCATTAAGAAGGTTTTGTGATGGTCCCATATGGAGACATAAAGATCCTTAGTTACTCTTGTCCCATCTGCAAGCATCCTGCTGGGGGGAGTCCAGGGGCTTGGTAGCTGGTGAAATGTGCACCCACAGATGGTGTGAGACAGACTGAATTCACACCTTCTAATGTTTCAGAGACAGAGAGAGCAACTAAATACCCAGTCTGCACTCTCAGATGATCACCATTCTCTCTCTTATTTCTTTTTCCCCTGGGAAGGTGGACCTCCAATTCCTGACTGTGCTCACAGCCATTGCCACACAGGGTGCCATCTCCAGAGAAACCCAGAATGGCTACTATGTCCGTACCTACAAGCTGGAGGTCAGCACCAATGGGGAGGACTGGATGATATATCGACATGGGAAAAACCATAAGGTACAGGTCTTTTTGTCTCTTTTGCATGTGCCTTGATGAGTCTTGCAGCCGATGGGAGGGAATAAAACAGAGAGATTTTACAGGCCTAGATGGTTTAATCTGTGAGGGACCCTTTTTCTGGTGAGGGCTAAAAGACTGATGACACTACGAGCAGAAATAGTCCTTCCTCCTCTGCACAGCAATGAGGAAACACTATTCCTTGGAAAACCTGTCTACTGTTGAATCTTTCATGGTGGTGAGAGTATGTTATTTGACTGCAAATGAAGGAGAAAATGCTTTCACAGCCTGTGTTTTGCCATACAAGATTCATTGAGCTTTTATGGCCATAACCCTGTCTGCATGCTGGGTTAACAATCACAAAACCACATGAAGCTGTAGTTCACTAGTTATTGAGGCCTGGAAATGAAAGGGCACAAATCCTAGGAGGGGATCACACCATCCCAGAGAACAAAATGAGCAATAAATAAAGAGGAGCAATTCAGACTGCCAGAGCTGTGGGATCTACACTAGCAGGCATGGTCGGCAGGGATACATTGAGCCCTGGAAGTTGCTGTGAGCTCTTGCTGTGTTTCTGGGAGGCACACAGAGGTGGGAACGAGGGGGAGGGAGATGGATGGATGTTCAGCCCTTCCAGGCCTTGCGAGATGAGACAAGCTTGAGGTGGCCCACATGGGAGCTTTGGCATACAGGGAAGGGGGTTAAGGCAGCCATGGTGCAAGGCTGGTCCTGCTCTGTCACTTGCCTTGGCTGTATGGTTGTCCCCTGATTAAGGGCACATCAGGAAAACCCTTCCCCGCTCTTCTGCAGTGCCCACCAGAGCTGCTGCCAGGGTTCAGGTCCTCCTCATTGATGTGCTATAACCTGTCTGCATGAACTCAGTGGCTGGGGTCCCACACACCTTCCCCCACACGCACATCCCAACAATTTCTGCTTGCTCAGCACTTCTGTTAAATTAGCTGTCTCCTCCCTTTGCTGGCACAGGGACTGCTGGCATGCAATGCAGTAGTTTGACTTGTCCAGGATTCATCGAGACATTTCCTTCCCTTCCGGGCCACATGATTTCCCCTTCTCCACAAGCATGCCTCACAGTTCAAATTCATCCTGCTTCCCAGAATGAGACCTCTGTGCAGGGGCCCCTAGCAGGGTCTCATAATTCAAATATTTGGAGTATTTAAGCTCCTTGCATGCCAGTGAGGTGGTGTTAGTCTTATTTTAGAGGTAAGGAAATGGAGGCACAGGGCAGCACAGCACCCCACAGGAGAATCAGCAGCTGGGCTCCCCAGAGATTGGGCAGGCTGGCTCTGGGGCCACAGCTCATGGCAGAGCACTCACATAACCCTGACGTGGTGGCCATGTGCTGCTGTAGAAGCACAGTGCTCTCCTAGGACCCACTGGCTGTGGCAGACCTTTCTGTGAACTGGGGCCATCTGTCCTCACCCTGGGCAGCCCATGGAAATGGGTGAGCATGAGGTTTCACTGGGACTGTCTGCAAACTGAGACAGATGGGAGATTAGCAACACCCCTGGCAGAGAGATGGGATAAATGCACAGTTCAGTGTTTCAAATAACCACTGGCAATAAGTTTTACCTTTCAGAGTCTAACTAGGGTGGGAGTCTGACTTGGAGGGTCGTTTTAGTTGCAGGGGAGAGTATCTGTGCCATCCTTGTTGGCAATGAACACTGGGTCCTCAGCTGAGGTGGAGCAGGACAGCATGGCTGGGTTCAGTGCTACTGGGCTAATTTACATCACTTCAGCAAGACCTTAGTGCCTGGCCACTGTCAGCCCAAAACACATGTTCCATAGTCACATGAATTGCCACCATCTCAGGATGTAGCCCTTGAGTCCTATCAGATTTTTTCTGCTCTGTTTTCTCTCTTCATTCAAACGAGGGAAAACCAAACCTCTCAGTTTTTGCTCCTTTATTCCAGTCTCACTTCATTCTCATGTTCTGGTCTCAAGTTAGCAGAAACTTCCTGAGGCTGGAGAATAAGTAATTGCTTTTTGGTGGTGTTCCTACCCTTTGCATCCAGGTGATTGCCTCCCCTCCCTGTTGAATGAGCGGCCATGAAGCTGCAGCTGAGCCATGGCAAAGCCCCTCACTCACAGGCCTGGTGCCAGGGAACTTTGGCCCTGCATTCTCCACCCACACAGATCCCTGCCATTCCTGTGTTAGGCAAGCTCCCAGCTGTCTCTGTTCAAGGTGCAGATTCCTCCCTGCGTCAGTGCAGCACTCGGCACGGCTCCGGCTGCAACGCTGGAGAGAGCCATGCCAAATAGATTTGTCAAGTCTGCCGCAGCTTGATTTGGTGCCATGAGGAGCGTGGGGGAAGGAGAGGGGGTGGACAGACAGGGACTTTCTATTCCTCTATATTCATGCAGATATATATGTATATATATACATACACACACACACACACAGATAGATAGATATATATATGCACATGCACACGTAGGCATATGGGGTGTATCAAACACTGCTCTGAGTTTCTGCCGGCTGTGTGAGCCAAAAGCAAAGCCCTGCCATGTTATAGGCGGGTCAGCTAACATTTACATCTTCATCAGGAAACCAAAGCAAGCAAAAATCAACAAGTGCAGGAGGGGTGGGGAGAAGACCACATGCTTTGCAGAGAATAGGGAGCACTGACCCTCTTTCCAGAGAGCTCTGATACTCTCTTTCACCTCCCTGGTTCCCCTCCCTCTAGCATTTCAGAAAGTAGTGGAACCAGGATGTTTCCCTGCAAAACATGATGGCTCATCTTTGAGTCCCCAACTGCTGATACTCATGGTGAGGCAAATGGGAAAGGACTTCCTCCTGGCTAGCAACCCACTCCCCACAAAGCCCAATTGAGCACATCCTGGATGTCCCCCTGTCCAGAGGGTGATCCTCTGTCCTTGCCTGGGGCATAGGACCAGGGATAGACACTAATCCAGCAACCTGGCCAAAGGTGCAGAGCTGTCTTCTGTGTGTCCTGCAAGAGAGGAGATGGTAAGGAAAGTGGCCACCACCACACTTGCCCCTTACTATCCACCAGTGCATCCCCATGGAACAGGGCCAAACAACCCCTGCTCCAGAAAGGCTGCTCTGGCTCTTGCCCTCCCTCTTGCATCCCCCCATGTGTCATCTGGGGTTGATGGCCCCAGAGGTTATCTTGCAGGCACTGACCCTGGTGTGTGTGCTGAGATCTTATCTAGCAGTTTGCAAACGTCTTTAGAAGACAACTCATTCTTGAACCCAAGGAAGGAAAAGAGCACCTGGCAGGATTTGACCTTTTGGTTTTGGCCATTTTTTTCTGACAGGTTGAACTGTGAGGATTTTATTGGAAAACAAAGTGCTCATCCATTCTGATCCACTTCCTTCTAAAGCTCTGTCTGAATAACTGCAGAGATCAGCTCACAGGGATCATCTAGTGTGGCAAGGAACTGGGGGACAGGGTAGGTGTCAGGATTCTGAGTGGGTTGGGAATGTGATGGGTGCTCTCACTGCCTTCATTGTTCTATGTGTAAAATCAGAGGATGCAACTGAAACATTTGCTTTGAGAACCTATAGAAGTCAGTGGATGAGAAATGGCAGCAAGATCCACCTGATATTTCCATTTCCTACCCATTTTGACAGCTTTATGTCTATTATCAGGTGACGTTACTGGGTGGCATTTCAGGTGAATGCAAGAAGACAGGTCAAATTGCTGCAAGGAGCAAAGTATTTCAGTGTTCATGAAGCTGAGAACATCAGACGTGTTTGGTGCTTGCAGGGAATATTGAGGATGACTCTTTAGAGACCCTTGTGCCTTCCTTCCCTTAGGAGTATTTCTCTATCTTTTCAGTTCTTAGTGAGGTCTCCTGCGTTCATTCACCTAGGGACTGAGAGAGAAGCTTTCAGTCCTGTGGGTTCTTTATCGGGAAAACTCAGGAAAGCTTGTGTAGTCAGCCAGAGGGCCATAAGTAGTTCCACATGGAGATGTCCTGGTGCAGAGGGTTTTCCCAGAAGCATCCCCAGGTCCCAGCCTGCTTCTGCTGCTTTTGCAGGAAGGACAAAGATGTCAGGCTTTGGGAATGGCAGTTCTGTGCAATCGCCCTTGGTGCAGTACCAGGGGAGAATTACAGAACTGGCTTTCCTAGCAAGGCTGCAGCTTTGTACTTGTGGGCCTGGTATCTCCTTTGCAGGCTAACAGAGTGCCACTCCTTATGTCCCTGGTGACTCCCAAATCTGAGTGGAGCCTCTCAAAGACATGATGCTGGCAAGCCCAGCCCAGCATGCTGTGCCTTGCCCAGACGGCTGTGCTTTGTTGAGTGTTGCCAAGTATCATTTTTCTTTTACCTCCTTGTTCCTGGATTTAATAAATCCAGAACTATCCACCCTCCACTCTAGCCAGAATCCTCCCACCATCAAACATGCCCCATTTTATGCCTTTCCTATGTGACAAAGAAAATAATCTCCCCTACTTTTCTCCTTCATGCTTCTCTGTCTAAATCCTGAAGCCCTAATCCTGTTAGCATGCTCTGTTCCAGGGCACTGTCTCCACAGGAGTAACATAATCCTGCAGTAAATCTAGTGGGTCCAGAGAGACACATACATATAGATGAAGGCAGAGCTGCTGCCATCCTTGGCCTTCTCTTCTGCCTCCCCCAGACATGTTCTTTAGCTCCCCAAGAAAATGCTTAGTAGCCAAGCTCCACAATAAATAAAGCAGGAGAGAGGTTACCTCCTGCCCTGTCTCTGACTTGCTGCCTCTTCAACTTCATGGCACTTTTTTTCTCCCACTCCTTCATTCCCTTCACTCCAAACTTTGCCATTGGTGCAATTCCCATCCCCACCGGAACTAATGCAGCTTCAGAATTCCCCTCATCATGCCCAGTGGTTCTGGTGCAGCAGAAAAGTGACGTGAAAGTGTTGGTGTGAAGCCTGTATGTGTGTGCACCTGGAAAAACAGCCCAATATTCCTCTAGCCTAGACATCATCTTCCACCACTTGCTTTCTGCAGCAAATTATTTAAGCATGTCAGCTCTCATTGATTATCAATTTAATTTTACATGTAGACTTGCCGACTGGACTAAAACAGAAGTATACATAAAGTATATGGGGAGGGAATGGGCAGCTTTTTGATGCAGCAGTGAAAAGCAGTTCCCTTGACTGCTTCTTGGAAGATGCTTTTAATTTGTTAATGGTTTTCCCATTCGTCTTCTGGCTCTGTCACCCTTAAGCGCGTGTGCGTGTGCATATGCGTGTGTGCTCTCTGCTGAGTGTGTATATATCTGTCTCCCTAGATCACAGCCAGATTATTTTTTCTGCTGGTGTAAATTACTGTGACTTCTTATACTTCAATGGCGATATGTTGATTTACACCATTTATACTTGGCTCAAAATATGTGCTGAGTGGGATGGGAAGCAGATAGGATGGGAGGCATAGCAATGTTCTATTTTGGTATGGGGGAAGAAGTATTTGCTTTCTTGGAGCTCCCAATTTCACACATTTTCCTGCTAGTTCTTCCCATGCCATGAGTGCTAATTTGAGGCAGGATGTAGAGCCTGTTAAAGTCAATGGGACTCTCTGTAGTGTACTTGGGCCCTGGCATTGGCATTTTCAGTGCAGGGAAACTGCATGCTCAGGGTCAGACCCCAGTCTACAGCATCAGGATCTGCAGGTTCACAATGCATTTCCATCTGAGAAAAGGAAGGCACATGGCAGGACCCCACTTCTCTAACAGTACCTGTTCTCTGAAAATGGCCCCTTTCTGTTGTCCTGAACGGGGTGTGTATGATTAGGGGCTTTTCAGAAACAAGGCTCATTGAGGCAGATCCTGCCAATGTGGCTGATAGTAGAGCTGGAAGTCAGGTGCCGTTTCTACCCTCACAAACTGTCAGCCTGGAATGTCAAGGCCTCAGTTCAGAGTTATGTATCTTGTTGGATGTGACCTAGTCTGAGGGAATTATGTGCCCCAAATCTAAAGCAGAATTAAGGTTGATGTCCTTGGAAGCAGGTGATTGGGACTAATGTCATGTAAGAGATGTTTCACCAATGCATGTAGTAGTGATAAAGTTTTTGGGCTCAGTCTTGCTTCTGCTTTCTGTCAAGCTTGACTTTGCAGAAGTCAGCAACAAATTACACTGGTGTAAATTTGGATTCTGGCCCTTGATGCTCGTATGTGTGAAGTGAGCTAAAAAAGAACAAAACTGGGAATATGTTAAACCAAAAAGAGCAGCAAACCTCATCAGTAACTGTTAAACATGCTGGTCCATATGCAACCTTTGGCTCATGGAGTCTTCAAACTGCTGACTGTGGGAAGTGAAGAGAGGTTGCCAGAAGATGACTCCTCCAGGCTTCCTGCCCCCAGGCATCTGCTGGGGCCACCATCAGGAGCCACCTTCTGGGACAGAGGGACCTTTGGGCTGACCTGATGTGCTGTTTCTCATGCTAAAATGGTTGCGTTATCTCAGATAAACATTTCCTGTCCTCTGGTGTTAGGTTCAGAGGTAAGGTGTTGTGTGTCAGGTCCAGTGTTGACATAAAGCTGGAGGCTTTGCTGTGGTGTGGAAATGTATCCTTTCAGGCTGTGTGTATGTGTGTGTGTTCCCACAGGTTTACAAGGCACACACACACGCAAGCCTGGGGAGTGTTTCACAGTAAACACTCTTCTTATAGCCCTCCTGCTGGAAAAAGGGGTATTTGGTGTCTGCTGAGCAAGGAAAAGGATGGGAAGGGGGGTCAGGCAGGATAAAATAGGATATTAAAAACACATAAACCATGCTGTGTTGCTAAACGGTAGCAGCATGATGTATATTCTCCAGGTTAGCATTTCTACTCAAGTTCACATCAACTTCAAATCCCAATTACCAGCCAGATTTGCAACCAAGGCACTCTGTGGAGAGGCTGCTCCCTGCCCTGCCGGGAGTGCAACCATCCTGGGCAGCCCAGTCCTGGTTGTACTGCAGACAGCCACTGTCCCTTTCTGAGAACACTCTGAATGTTCTGGCATGCTGGATCCTGGGAGGTCAGAAACTTGCACTTTCTGCAGTCCTAGAGTAGTGGGAGGCTTATAAAACACTTCTTAACCATTATTCAAGGTGAGAGGCCAGATTGCAGCTTCACCCCTTTTCTGTCCCGTATCACCAGGATCTGCAGTTGCATTGTTTGACTCTTGCCTTTGACAGAAGGACATTGGTGGCAGATTTTACAGTCTCCCACTTCACTCTGAGATACACTTAGTGGGAGTTCCTGTGCTTAGCCTGGCATATGCAGGATAGGAGCCTGCAGAAGAGCCCAGCCAACATCTCAGTGCAGACACAGCTCCTGGTTGAGATCAGAAGATGCTCTATCCCTGTCCTGAGAGCCTGTGTGTTTGGAGGGAAAGTGGGCAGCACCTTCAGCCTCAGTTTGTGAGCTTTAGTGCTTTATGCTGGGGGCAGAGAAAGGGTTGGAAATTACCCTCAGGTTGGGTATTTTCTCTTTTCCCCCTTTTCTTCCCCTCTATGGTTATGCAGTCAAGTATCAAGTCCTTACACAAGTATCTAGTCCTTGTTCGGCCTGTTAAAATAATAGGAAGGAGGGGTCGATCAAACATCCATCTGGTAGTTATTGATTGTGGCCATCTGGTAAGACAGACGCCTTTTCCAGTCATATCAGATCATAAACTCCCCAAAAAAGCTGTCTCTGTGTGGCTGGCTGCTTGTGCACTGGTGAGGCTGGAGCAAGGGCTGGCTGGGATGACAGCTCATCGCCCCAGGCCGAGGCAGCATCCTCCATGCTCGTGATGCTGCTTGCACGCAAAGCTTCCCAGTAGAGCCCAGTGTGAGGACATGTCAGGATGTCAACCCGTTTACCCACAGAGGTGAGATCTCACAGCACCCAGGGACATCTGGCCTGTTGCATTGGAGCCACTCTAGGTTTGGGGATGAACTCGAAGCAGCTGTGGCCTGATAGTCCAAGGTGCCTCAGGGTGCTGGGAGGCAAAGCAGGGCAGCAAGCTCCTGGGTCTCCTGCCTGATGGATAAGTCCATCCACTGTGCTGTTCTGCCAGTAGTTTAGATCTGGACGTTTACCCTGACTAAAGGCTGGCCCTGCCCAGAAAATCTCTCCTTGGCTTTCCTTCCTGAGATTATTTCAACTGCTGGTTATTTCTTTCTGCCTGCAGAGGACATTAACTGTATTTGTGTCCCCTCTCCCTTGCAGACGTTTCAGGCCAATGAGGATTCCACAGAGGTGGTTCTCAACAAGATCCCCAGCCCGGTTCTCACACGCTTTGTGCGGATCCGTCCCCAGAGCTGGCACAACGGCATCGCCCTGAGGCTGGAGCTGTATGGCTGCCGCATCACCGGTGAGGGTCACCTCCTCCTCTTGGCCTCAGCTGTCCTCTGTCTCTTGGGACAGCCTGTCCCACGGTGCTGTGTCCCACAGCAGTCATGGCTGCTTGGGGTGGGAATGGTGACACTGTGAGCAGCATGGAGGCACCCATCCCAAGGGATGATAGTCAGCAAGGCCCCAGAGGCCAGGGAAAAGCACCCAGTGCTGTTTTAGTGCCCAGAGCTTAAACCTGCAGAAAAAAAAAGCACTTCAACTACCCCCGTTGTTCATGTCCTTCCCTTCCCTGCAGATTCACCCTGCTCCAACTTGCTGGGAATGCTCTCCGGCCTCATCCCTGACTCACAGATCTCAGCCTCTTCCACTAGAGGCTACGACTGGTCTCCTAGCATGGCCCGCCTGGTGAGCAGTCGCTCGGGCTGGTTTCCCCGTGTCCCACAAGCCCAGCCTGGGGAGGAGTGGCTGCAGGTGGACCTTGGTGTCCCAAAGAATATCAAAGGCGTCATTATCCAGGGGGCTCGAGGAGGGGACAGCGTGACCACCACCGAGTCCCGCTCCTTTGTGAAGAAGTTTAAAGTGGCCTACAGCATGAATGGAAAGGACTGGGACTTCATCCAGGACCCCAAAACAATGCAAGCCAAGGTAGGCACTGCCTGGAGCAGCTACAAAATGAGATACATTTCTGGCTATCTTCAGTTTGCCTGATGGGGTCTTAGGAGGTAACCTGTCTTTCCCCACAGAGACCTTGAACATGCAGTAGCTTCTTTATTTGCCAAAGGACAAACCTGATCTTATTTGTACATGAAGTTAGTGCATGTTCCCCAGGCTTCCCCTGTGTGGCTTGGATCAGAATCTGACCCCTGGATATAAAGCAGAGACCAAGAGAGATTCTGCAAGTTTCTTAGAAACAGCATGTCTGATCCTCTTAGAACTGAGGAGGAGCAGCTCAGTTTCTGCTCAGCTGGACTCAACAGCCCAGAGATGGACAGCTAAACTGTTCCAAACTGTGTCTGTGTCCTGCCAGACCTAGATTACCAAGTCTGTTGGAGAGCATGTGGGATGCACACATCACTTGCCTTTCCTCTCTTTCTCTCTCTCCATAGCTTTTTGAAGGCAACATCCACTATGATATCCCTGAAGTCCGGAGATTTGACCCTGTTCCTGCCCAGTATGTCCGTGTGCACCCAGAGAGGTGGTCCCCGGCAGGAATAGGAATGCGTCTGGAGGTGCTGGGCTGCGACTGGACAGGTAGGAACCCCTGTGCAGCTGCCCACTGGCTCCACCAGGGCTGCAGCAGGTGCTAAACCAGCAAGGGTCAAATGTAAGGGTATTTCTTCCCTGCTGTCCCACCTCAGGGCCATGCCATGGCAGGGAGACTGCAGCCAGGAAGCCAGGATCTGCAGTGTGGCCTGAGCCATATTTTTGCTTTCACCTTAAAGGGAACTTGGCCTTGACACAGCATGTAGCAACAATGTATGGACCCCAATCCAAGATTTGCACACAGTCACATGCAGTATTTGTCCCCAGCTCCCTTCTCCCTCCTTTCTGATCTTTTATCTGGATGTTGTGCAGGCTTTCCCACTGTTTGTTTTAGATAAAATTGGGGCTTGTTAATTCAAACGGATAAGACAAAAAGTAGGAAGAAAAGCAGAGGTGCAGAAGATGAGTGCACTGTCCAGTACAGGTATCCTGAGCTACCACAATGAAGTTTTGCTGTAAAAACAACTGTTCCTCTCTCATTTAAACCTATGTGAAAAACCTTTTACAGACAACATTGGGGATTTAATTCTACAACACCTCTACAACATCCCTAAGACCAGGGAGGTTTGTTCACTTTCACCCACCTGGTTTTCACAAGTAGTATGTCTTGCAGCCACCATTATTTTATTATAGGGTTCAAAACAGATTGACACACTCACTCAGATCTGTAGTTTTGCCTCTGACCCTTTTAGAGCTCAATGGTGATTAATTGCTCCATAGTTTCATCCCCAAAAGCCAAAAATGCACCCAGCAACTCACTGTGTCTGCTCCTAGCTTTTCAGTGCCAGGGGCTAGTTGCTCCTTTTTTTAATCTATTTTAGTTTTTAATAATCTGCTTAAATTTGAATCTGGTGTCCAGATGTCAATGATAAAGACATTTATAAGCACATCTGTAGAAGGCATTTCCTCTGTAGAAGGCATTTTCTTGTAGGAATTCCCAATCTAGGAAGCTTAAAAGGCACAGCTTTTTTCCACCCTTTTGTGGAGTTTTTACTATGCTTCCTGTGATGTGCTGGGAGATGCATTACAAACACTTAACAGCAAATCACAAAGCACACATACACACAATAATGATAATTTGTCACCTTTGAAGTCAATGGGGAATCTCCCTCTGGACTGGAAATCCATTGTAAATTATCTAAACTTTAAATCAAGATTAGATCTTAATTTAAATCTTACAACATCTTTGAGATGTGGGAGGAGCAGGCGCTGTGGCTTTCATGCAAGCAGCAGGAGCTGAGGCTCCATGCAAAAGTGGTCAGGCAGCTCCCACATCACTGGTTCCAGCAGCTCCCAGAAATCTCCAGGCGCCAGATCTCTGCAGACCATTGCTGGTTGGTGTGTCATGGTGCTGCATCACTGCTGCAAAGGAAGGCAGTCAGACAAGACCTCCAACCACGTATGTGTCAGCCCCTTCATTGCACTCCTCCAACTTAAGAGAATAAGAGGGGTTTGACATCCTCAACTTCTTGTGCGATTTTTGGTCCAAATTTTCTTTTGCAGCTATGTCCATGTTCAGTTTCAATATCAGCAGAGAGAGCCTGCTATTTCCAGGCAGGGTGCTTTATGGTCATTTCCCCAGTGTGGCTGTCTAATCATTTGCACATTGTAATGCTTAAAACTCAACTGCCAAGTTGTAAATATTTGTAGCCTTATTGATCTACAGGCATTCAGCTTTGTAATCAGAGCAGGGCTTGTAATCTTGTGGATTCACCATGTTATAAAAGGCATTCATATCCCTGATGCAACCTGGGGAGCAGAGATAGCCCATGGCATTATCTGCATGCTAAGTCCAGGCTGGCTACATGCAGCAGTCCTTGACAACGCCAAGATACAGTCCTCCTTTGCTGGGAGGACCCAGGCTCATTACAGAACTGGCTGTGAAAATCCAGGCAATTGCACTTGCTTGGGAGCAACATTAAGAGAAGGATTAAAACAAGCTGCTTGAAAATATTTTCAAGTGAGGGACTAAACCCATGTGTACTCTGCCCAGCTGTTTTTATTTCTTATCAGCAATTATCATCTTAATTTATGAGTCAAACAGGTAACTTAACAGCAACTGGGCTCACAAACTAGTTGGCTAGTAGCTCAAAAATTGGGAAGCAAGCAGTCAGCAATTGACTTCTTTCAAAGACCTGCCAAAATTTTCCCTCTGAAGAATGGAGACTGATGAATGTTCACTTGCAGCTGGTTTTCTCTCCTTTGAAGTTCCCAACATCTGGTTTCAATTGCTCAGTGACTTTGCATTTTGATCAGCAATTACCACCAGTTGCACAGACACTTGCTGGGTCAGGGAGAGAGAAAGCAAGTAAGGAAGACCACTCTTTTTCACTTTCCATTTCACACATCACATTGTCCTCCCTGCTATTTTCATTATCTCTTGTAACCCTCATGTTGTGGCTCTGCCATGGCAACTGATTTTTTGAGATATATTTCTGCGGCTCGTCCAGGCAATGCAACGCTGTTGATTTACATCCGCTCAGCATCTGTGTCCCGTATGGGACTTGGCTTTCAAGGTCCTTCCACGTTGTCACATTTCAGCTATAAATCTCAATATACAAGACCAACAACCTAAAAAAAATGTACCAGCTCTAAATAACTTGCAGCTTTGATATGTTGCCTTCACCTGCTGCTTTTTTTTTTTCTTCTTTTCTAAGACATTGTTCTGTGCCTGGCTGCTTGAAATTTGCTTCTTTGTTGCATTTGGAGTTTTATGGGGTTGTAACAAATTTAAACTTACAAATTTAAAGGCTTTTTTTTGTCCTGAACAAAAGACAGTTACTGGGGGGGTGGGGAAAGAAACAACAAACAAAACAAAAAAAAAACACACACCACAAAACCCTGAGAATTTATGTACAACATGTTTAATAACAGGAAAATAAAAGGGCAGAAAAGAGCCTATGGAAAATATTCTATGTATTTAGCCATTTTCTCTTGCTTCTGGCTTTATTAAATGATATCCTGGAGGGTGCTGACAAAGAAATGCAATCACACATAGCTGAGCAATGCAGCCTCTTTGTAACAGTGGAAAGAATCAAGCATGCTGTACTCGTAAAAGGAGAGACTGCTGGAACCTAATGGCATTTACTGTTGATCTTAATATCCTTCCCTTTCTTGCCTAAATTTCCCCTGACACCTGTACACAGGCCATGTTGGAGAGAGGGAAATTGGACAGAGACCCTTTGAAAGCGTAGTCGGGAGCCTGGAGTGTGAAACCAGATGCTTTCTGCAGCGAGCCAGGGCGCGCTAGGGGATCCTCCGGGTCCGTTTGCGGTTACGTCATTTTGTGGGTTTGAGTGACTTGTTTCATAAATTGGCACAATTGGTGGGAATGTTGCGTGTGGTTTTTTAACATGTCATATGCCTTTATGAAAGAAAAAGACATTCTGCCTGTGATCTCTCTTATCCAGTAATGACAGCTAAGCGGATTGCCAACATCAGTGTAGAGTAAAAAATTAAGAGAAAAAGTAGCATGTATGTCTAGAGGAGAGCCTTGTCCAAAGCAGGCTCTAAATCAAAGGAACTCCCATATGGAAACAGCCAGTTCACTTGAAGTTCAAACCGTGTTGACATTTGTAGCACGTGAAAATTTTGTGATATTCTTGTTCTTTTTCTTCTTGCTGTTAAGAACAGGAGAAAAAAAATAAAAAAATTGCTTTGTTTCCTCCTACCTGAGCTTTTTGTACTGTCTATTGCAAATAGCATCTCTATTCCACTTTTTCAGATGTAAAGCCCACTGCAGAGACACTGGTGCCTACTTTGAAGAGCGAAGAGACCACCATCCCATACCCAACTGATGAAGAGGCAACTGAGTGTGGTGATAGCTGTGGAGAGGAGGAGGGTATGTATCAAAGCAACACATCTTTACCTCCATAAATGATGAGTTAAGAGCTAATCAAATGCTCTTATCTTCCAATTTGCTCCTATATATGGTGCTGATTCCTGGAAAGCTAAGAGTAATATTATTAGTGATAGGCCAAGATTAAAATCAAAACCCAAACAAAACCTGCCAAAATCTGATAAGTTATATAAAGGAAGGATGCAAGAGCAAGAGATAGCAGCTAATTCAGTCCTCACAGGACTTGGAGAGCTGCTCTTTCAGCTTCCTTACATGACCTGAAGCAACTCACTTAGTGCCGTGTTTAGATCCTCCTCCATTCCAGATGCCCTTGGCTGCATGTCATAAATTCAGAAGGTGATTCAGGGGAGAGAGTTAGACTGCTTGGTATGCGGGGCTCCTTTTGCAGAGGTCACAACTATGGGAGTAAATCACAACATGTAGAGAAGGCTGATGTCCTGAAGACCTATCTGTTAAGGATCATCTTCCCTAATACCAGCTGTTTAAAATTAGGAGGACAGTCTGGGCTCCTTGTGCAGGCAGCAGAGAGAGTGCAATAGTAATTCCAGGCAGGAATTTGTCCTCCCAGTCTTAGATGGCTGTCAGATGTACAGGGAGTGGTTTGGTATCTGTGGCGCTCACCTGCCTCTTCTGACCTAGAGGAGGCTGGATGTTAGTTTAGACTGCCTGCTGTGCTTGTAAAGAGCCAGTGCTGGGCAGGGGGACTAATCCTCTCTGCCTGTTCTTCTGTGCAGGGTTAGTTGTGCAGTGTGCAGGAGATGCACAGCCTAGGGCATGACAGCAGGGCCTGGGCCTCAGCACTGGGTCTTGGGCATTTACACAAGGACTTCAAGAAATCTCAGGAGGAAAAGCTATCCTTTGACGTAGCTCCTAGGACTTCTGTCACCTCAGCTTCCAGTCCCAAAGAAAAAAATTAATTAGTTTTAAAATACATAAATTAAAAAAAGAATATTAATTTGCTTTTTCACACCTCCCATTGGGATTCTACTGTAGTTCAGTTCTGGAAATGCAAGCTGCAGAAGTAGCTTAAAGGGCCTGATTCTCATTGCTTTGCTTCAATTATAAGCCTGTGCAACCCTGCTACCAGTGAGGCACTTGGGGAGCTGCCGACAGGAAATTTAGGCCAGTAATACTCTGCAACAGTATGATTTCTGGGTGCAGTCCAGGGCAAGAGAGTGAGCAGAGTATGCTGTGGAATGTGGAACCAGCCTCCCTCTCAGCTTCCCTCAAATTTAGCAACAAGTTTCATTCTCATACTCTATAAACAATGGGTGTGTTTCTCTGGACAATTAGATTTATGACAGCCAAATAGAAACAATGCTGCTCTCTAGGGTATGAGATTAGATTGGAATAAAAGGATCCATGATCTGCATTGTTTTATTTCCAATTGGGAGCATGTAAATAAAGCTCTTTGCCCTTGCAACAAAGTTCCCCTGATGCCTATCACTTGAGTCACTCACCTCCTTCTTGCTATTACTCACTTTGTGGGCACTGTGATTTAAAACTTCCTCTTTGCTCAGGAAAAACCCAGCCTATAAATGGGCTCTGACGTGCATATCCACTGAGTGCTTGGGATGGTCTCAGACCACTTATGCAGCCTCCGTGCCTTCTGACTGCTCCTCTGGCTGAAGGAGCCAGCATCTGCCTCCCTGCTACATGCAGCCCCTTGGCATGTGCCCTCCTGCCCACAGACCTGTCTCTGCAGGAAAGCTCTCCAGAGCTTTTAAAGCTGTTGACAAAGGGGAATTAGCTCTGCTCCTGTTTCACAGATGAAAAGTTAAATGACTCACCCAAAGACCATGTGGTGAGTCCATAGCAGGGCTAGAAATAGAGGCTGGCTTCTTTCACTCAAAATCCAAAAGCTTGAGCTCATGGTGGCCCCACATTTCCCCTGGTCTCATTTCCACAAGAAGGTAGGAAGTGATGAGTGACAGCTCGCCATGTTGACAGACAGCTCCCGTCTGGTGCAAGTGGCTGGATCTGTCACTCAGGAGCTAGGTTTCTGGAGCACTTGAGCTTCTCATTTTGGAGCCAGAGCAGGAACTGATGAGCACAGGGCACTCAGGAAGTGCTCTTCTCTGACATTTAAGAAGGCATTTAGTATTTGACTGCTCTAGGGGATGAAGAGAAGGTGCTGATTAGGGTCTGGAAGCATTTGGTACTTGCTTTTATATTTGCTAACTTTGGTGGATTAGCTGCAGGACATGGTGTGAGCATTCTGATGGTGCAGAATTTAAGGCTGATCCCTGGAGCTGATGAAATGTAAGATAGGTTAAAAGCACCAGTGTGAGTGAGATTTCACACTTTCTTCAGTAATTATGGCTAGCCAAGTATTTTGGCTTGGATTGTTTTTCAGTAGCAATCCTTCATGGGTAGGTTATTTGTTAATCCAACTTTATTTTGCTTCTTTTTATAAGATTTTCATCTCCCTGCGAACTTCAACTGCAACTTTGATCTCCCTGAAGAACTCTGTGGTTGGTCACACGACTTGGCAACGGGTTATACATGGTCTTTTCAGCCTACAGGCACCTGGATTGGCAACTCTGAACCAAGCCCTGAGAGTATCCCTGGTAAGACAGTTAATACAATACCAAAGCAGGGAAGAGGGAGTTGATGGGACTTCCTACGTGTGAACAGTGTGACTGATTAATTATTGCACAACTATCAAGACTTTTGAAGGCTGTGCTGAGCTGAACAATTTCTTTTGTGGAAGCTTTCAGATGCTTTGCTTTAAGAGTTAATTACTTATTTATGTGATTGTGACCACTGGCACTGAATTATACTAGCTGTTCTCTTGAGACTGAACACTGGGCTTTGCATCCCCTGACCTGTGTAGGTTAGTGCAGGCTTTGTTCCACATCCTGATCCAAATGTCCTCTATAGTTCTCAATGCTTTTTCCCCAGAATGCATTTCCTCTTTTGTTAGAGACACATTTCTTCCTCCCATATGTTGCTTGGATTACCTATAGTCTTCAGTTACTTTGCACTCTGGGCTTGCATAGGCTGGATTTCAGCTTCCTCCAAGTGATGGATGGGCTAAGCCCTGAGGATGCAGAAATATGCCAGCTTCTTGCTGTTTGACTTTTGGTCTTTTTTTCTTCTGTTCTTTGGAAGCAGAAGATTTGCATGAGCATGGCAGAGCCATATTTATGAAGGACCTCGCTGAGATGTGCTGGCATGGGTGGGAAGGGAGCCTGCCTCTGGCAGTGTGGTTGATGGATCAAGTTCTTCAGCTTCACATCTTGAAATTCACCCTGGGACTAGTGCCCTTTTCTTATCCTCATTGACTTTGTGGCATGGGTGGCACAAAGAACATTTGCCAGTTTCCTTGTAACACTAGATTACATCATCATCACATCACTTATCTTCACTAGAATTCAATGCTCATGAAACTCAAGGCTTCCCCAGGGAGAACTGGCTGATCTTACCTGGCTTTAGCTCTGCTCTGATGCCCAGTGATTCCAGTGCCAGCATGCCATGCACCCAGAGAGCCATGCATGCTGCAGGCTTCTCCCTGCCCTCCTCCTGGTAAGGGTGAGTCTGGAGATGCAAACATTCAGGCAGACCTGTTAGCCACCTGTCAGAGGCACTGGCCAGATTGGCAGTACCACCAGCCAGTTGGAAAGCTGTGCAGCCAACACCTGGTAGGCAGTGCTAAAGAGGAAAATATGTATTCCAGAAACATATGGGAACAGAAGAATCTGCTACATATCCACACACAAATCACCCCCACACAAAATGCACACATCATTTCTCTCTTTAGTTCCTGGGGTGCCCGGCATTTTTCTAAGAGACATGGTAGTGCTGTAAGTGCAGCCTATATGGACATCTGACAAATTCTTTGGCATGACAGGGTCATGGTGTCTGCTATGGAGAGAAACATTTTCATATTTCAAGTGTTTATCTCTTCAGCATTTGAGTGCTTTAGAAGATTAATATCTGGAGCTCAGTGGAGCCTCAGGCAACAGGAGAGAACACTTACAGCCAGCCCCAGACTTAATAACCCTCCCCATCTCATTCACTGTAATAATGTTTAATTAATATAAGCCTCCTGCAAGTAGGAAAAAAATTACTTATTTTTATAACTCAGACTCAATTTTTCATTTCATTTCCTCTCCCCCGAGTCCCCCTACAATTAGCTACCCATAGCTTCTCAGAAGACTCTGTTGTGTGTGCGCACGCGCGCGTGTGTGCGTGCAGAGCCCAGGAGAGCCTGGTACTGCCCCAGACACCTCAGCATGAAGTTCTGGTTTGTACCCTTCTTCTGCCCTTCCTTCTCTTTCTTAGTTCTGAGTTGCAAAACCTCATTCAGTGTGCCCAGGGGGATGTTTTCCATCTGAGTTCAGTGATCTGGTTTCGTGGCAGTGTGCAGAGCTCTCCCTCATGGTGCTGTGCTGAGCCAGGCACCGAAGCACCGTCCAGGCGCAGGCGGGTGCCCAGCAAGTCACCGACTGTGCAGGCAGAGGAGGGGGAGGGGGTAGCAGCTCCGTGGAGGCTGAGGTGACGTGCTTACAGTGATGGAGGAAGTCAGCTGTAGACAGTAGCCACAGCTGAGGGGTGGTTGTTGGCACTGCCATCGGCTCAGCCTCCCAGCTGGGTCAAGCAGGGATGTGCTCTCCTGGCGGCCGTGCTGCTTGCCTGTGGAGTACAGGGCTGCTGAGGGGCTGGCATGCAAAGACATCACTGCTGTGCCTTGCTTTGGTCCTGCTCTTGGAAATAAAGACAGGACACAAAAGCAAACAACTGTTTGCCTTTTTCCTCCCCACACAGCTTTTAAAAGGAACTCAAGAAACTTGAAAAAGAGGCAGTCCCAGCCCCTTGGCGGGGGCAGAATCGAAGCATTGTTTGGTTCACACTCCCCCATTATTCCTTTGCCTTTCCCTCACACTCCCTCTAGCACTTTGTTTCTACTTAGGAAATTCATCCTCAGACTCCAGGGAGCAAGGAATGAAAAGCCCTTGTTCAGGGTGGTCTTGACTTGTGAATTCCCCACCCTGGAGTGAGCAGTTGGGTGAAGGAGAGCAGCTGTGCTTGGTTTAGGGGCAGGGCAAAAGCTAACAGGAACTCAAAGCCATTGGAGCCCAATTTACTTTGATTTAAAGGTGCTGCCATGGGCTAGGGACTGTGGCTGCTTCACAGTAGCAAGGAAATATGCTGTGCCTTTAAAAGACATGTGGGATGTATTTCTATTTCTTCTGAAAATGGCAAAACAAAAATTAAATTGAAAAGGGAAAAAAAAATAATGAAAGGAGGAGCCCTGGTTCAGTCTGTGTGAAAGAGAGGGGGTAGGAAATGACCATGGTGAAGTATGCTCTGTGAGACACTTGATTAGAAAAGTCTGCTGAGAGACAGGCCTGAATTCCTCAGATATCTCCTGATTTCATTTTATGCACTGCGTGCAATTCCTCCTCGTCTTTGGCACAGAGAACTTCTCAAGACTGACAAGACACCCACTGCTCTCATTTCACTATTTTTATTTCCAAGATACTCTTTCAGGCAGCTCTGCATTTCTTTTTATAGTCCTGTGTTCCTTGGGCTCTTCACACCATGGATTAGCTCCACGTCCTCTCCTGCAGGCTCCCATTACACGTCTGGGGACCCTGTTGGTGGAAGTGGACCCAAAGTGCCCAACTCAGCAGAAACACAGCATGGTTCCAGCTGTTACTCTGCCCTTTGCAAGCCTAAAAAATACTGTTGCTCACTTTTCCATGTCCTCATGAAAGATTGCCAGGATTTTTCCCTCTGTGGACTTTCAGATGCTTTCCATCTCTAGAAAGCTTCCCCTTAGGCGCACCTAGCGAGCAACAAGTACAAATTTCAATGAGGTTTCATACCCTCTCCTGCTGCACGCGATGGCAGTGTGTCATTGGTGTCAAGACAGAGGTCTTTAGATCTGAAAATAAATCTGAGTTGGCAAGTTGGGCACCCCAACTCTTCACCACCTTTTAATTTCATCAGGGTCTTCATCCTGAAGGGTATAAAGATCCTGTCTGTAGCTGGGAGGTGCGGTTGTGTTGCTTTAAGTGATCATACTCTAATGAGCTAGCATTTAAAAGCTGGAACCAATGTGCTTTGGCCATATTTTATCCCCTCCACTTTTCTTGCAGTCATTAAGTAAATACCTTGTGGTCCCAGAAGAGCACTCTGGGGTCTGCACCTCTACCATGTGCTGCTTCTCAGTCAGGTACAGACGGCACTGGGGTCAGAGCCCCAGCAGTATTGTGAACCCCATGTTGTTTGGATGTTGTCAGTTGTACATGCATGCAGAAGAGGAAGCAATTTTAACTGCAGCTCTCCTGACCACATAGCACTTGGGCTGGGTTGCAGAAACCCACCAAGAGCTTCTGTTGTGGGGCCGTGGCCTGGCTGGCTTTGAGGGTTAGGAATGCAGCTCATTCGGGCAGCAGGCGCTGCAGGGAAAGGTTTATTTGTTTCAAAGCGTTTCCAGCAGAGGAATGTTTGTATTGCTCTGAAGTTTCATAAAAGCTTATTTTTTAAGGAAAACAAATGTTGAGCTGTTTTTAAGCTGATGGTGACCCTTTACCATTCCTGTGTTTTTCCCATGGGATCTTTAAAAGGGAAAGTTTCATATTTTTCCTGCAATCCATGAGAACTTCTTCTGCCTGAAGGCCTTGATTCTACTCTTTTCAAACCAGCAAAAAGGTTTTCTTGGTGTTAATGGAGGAGGGCTGGACTGAACTGGGTCTGCGCTTCCTTTCATGAGATTTACTCTCAGGACTTGTGCCTTGGGGATGCATTTTGACCTCTAAGGTCAATTCTGCCCGCTTTGAAGAAGAAGGGAGTTTTGCATGTGGAGTGGTGTGAAAGTCAAGCACTTCTGTGCAATGAGTGAACAGCTGCACACTGTGGGAAGGAGACTACATAACCGGCTCTGTCTCTCCCTGCTCCTCCCATGTGTGGTGCAGATTGCTGCTCAGCAGAGCTATGCATGACCCTCATTTGCACAGTGAGGACAGCAAATCCTAAAAAGTCATTTGTGCCTTGGCTGCCCACAGCACAGTGGAGCTGTGATGCCATAGCCCCAGATCGTGGGAGGTTTGATGAGCATTGCCTGGGCTGTGTGGGTGCCCTGGCCACGGGCTCAGATCAGGCTGCAGCCATCCTTGTGCCCACACTGTCTTCCATGAGAGAAGGGCCACGGCCACAGTCTGTCATCGCATTGCCAGCAAACCTCCCACTTGCTTGGGCTGGGCTGGAGGCAGAGGAGAAGAAACCATTCCTTCAGGGCTCAGCCTTTTCCTCGCTGCTCTCCTGTCTGAGTCCTTAGTCACATTTTGGACCCAAACACCAGTGACATGTAATGCCTAGAAAACCAGGCTGGAATGCTCTCTGGAAAGCAAGACACCATCTCTCAAATCCCAGCACACACATCACTCCGTGGCTTTGCAGCAGTGACTGAGCAGCCTGTGAGTCCCCGTGCCCTGGGGCCTCAAGCTTTGAGTGTGCGCGCACCAACGGCGGGCGCGTTTCATGTAGGGGCACGCGGGGTTCCTGCCAGGCTGGCGGTGGACACGATGCAGTGGCAAGCAGCTCATTTAGCATAAATATCAGGTTCTAATTGGCATTTGGTTTGTCAGGGACACCGTGGCCTCCCTGCACTCCCAGGGGAGGCAGTGGGACTTACAGTTGTGCCCTGCTGTTGAGGATATGAGGCTTAATTAAGAGAGAAGATGTAGTGGCCCATCCATTAGAAAGGCTCCGGAGAGCAGACAGCAAGCTTGGTTCTGGGCAGGTGTGGGGCTTTATGTCTTTTCACGACTGATTTAGAGACTGAAATGGCAAGCACTTGGCAGACTAATTAACACATAATCAAAATTGAGGGGATTTTCCAGCAGATGCAGTGATCTAGTTAATATAAATATTAGTTTTATGAAGGATTGATTTCCTTTCATAAATGAAGGTCTGTCATTGAGGAGAGGCCTGTCACTGAAATTACAGCAGCAGCCTTTTCAGATGAATTTGCATGATTTGCCAAAAAAATGAAAAAATATAATAGCTATCCGATTTCAATCTGCATATTCATGCGGCTGCCATCCCCCTGCTCCCAGAGCACCCTGCAGTCACAAGGGATTTGAGCTGATCCACTCCCCAGGAAAGGCAAGGGCTGATGCAGCCTTCACTTCCACACCCCAGAAGCACGGCAGGATCTGGCCCTGCTGGGACACCTCCCCAGCCCTGACACAGCATGGTCAGGGGTGGCCTTTTGGGGCTGTACAGGCAGCAGGAAGGGCCAAGCAGACAAGCTCTGCAGTGAAGAAGAGTGTGGTGACCTTTGGGGGACATAAGTGAAGGCAGTTTAGTGTGGGTCCTTCACAGGAGAAGCAGCTGCAACTCAACGATATCCAGTGAGGGGGGAAAGCAAAGGCAATCTGAAATCTCAGTAATTGCTTGTGTACGTCCTGCCTGACATGTTTTGCTGGAAAACCTCCAGATGTGCTGCCGAGACTGATGAGGGAAGGTGTGCTTTTCTTGGATTGAGGGGGTGAGATGTGCAGGACCCAGGCACAGCCAGGCTGACCTTGCAAAGAGGGCAGCTGCCGTGGCTCATGCTTGCAGCCTGACCCAAACTGTGAGACTTCATCCCCTGCTGCCCCTAATGTCCTCTCAGATGGCTTGCTAGCAGGAGGAGACAAGCGCGCCAAGAGTAAACTGTGTTGGCCAGATGGTTTGTTTGCAGGGCCCGGCTGGTGATTTATCCAGGACTCACTGCCGTGCACATACAAGTGACTGCCATCGCCTGGCTGGGGATGGTTGCGTGCTCATGCTTCTCTGGCTCCCCTACACCCAGATGATCCCATAAATCTTCTATGAGATTTATGCCATAGCATCAGTTGCAAGAACAGCAGTAGGTTAAAATGCCTGAGCTGGTTTTCCTGCCTTTTCTGAGCTGGTCCTTTGAACTACCAGTGCCAGTTCAGTGGGGAAAGTAGCTGCCATGTTAGCTGAAATAGAGGCTGCAAAGCAAAGTTCTGGGAAAGAGATTAAAATGCGTTTCTGATCTTGTAAGAATTGATCATCTCATTGTTGCAAGGCTCCCTTCAAGTGTTTTAGCTGGGGAAATCAGCCTTTCAGGTGATTTCTGTGCCAAAGGCTTCCATTTACTGTATCAAACAGAGCAACTACTGGAACCACCAGGCTCCCACATGCTGTTCCAACAATTAGCTCCACGGTGCCCTTGTTCAGTCAATCTCAGTAAATTTGCGGGGCTTTTCAGAAGGTCCAACTAGCCATTAGACTAATCCAGCTATTTCGTCTTCAAATGACACAGGAAGTTGCATCTGCTTGCGCTCTGCTCTCTGTTCCAGAAGCTCCTGTTACTAGGAGCAGGAGCATGTGGTACCCAAACCTACTGCCACTTGCAGGGGAGCATCTGGATTCATCATCCAAAGGCTGAGCGCCTTTGCAGCCCTTGGGATTGCCAGCAGGTCCTGGAGAGCTCTGTGGACCCCAGCAAACACTGGGCAGAGTTTTGGAGGGCTCCCCTGGCTCTGAAAGAGCCTGTGTGGCTGGGGGGGAATTGGTTCTGGCTGTGGTTCAGGAGTTTCATTGATTTCACAGCCTGATAGGAATGGGAACAAATCAGAGGTCCGTGTCATCCCTGGTGGGAGGGATGTGACTCAGAGGCACATAAGCTCTTTGCTGAAGCAGTGGAGGCAGCAATGCTGGGTACCACCAGCTCCCAGTGATGGGTGTGGATTGTGGGGGGTGTCCAGCCCCACAATCAATCACCATAGTCCTCTGCAGTCAGCTGTGGGCTTTGGGTGGATCCGAGGGTGACTCACATCTCTGCACTCAATCAGGCTTCCCAGATACTGGCACCAAAGGTCGGTCCTGAACTTTAAGGATCTGCATTTGATCCTTCTGCAGCCTGGCTGGTGTTTTTATTAAGGATTTGCCTGTGAGACCATTTCAGCTGTGAGATAATTGTATGATCACAGCCTGATTTGCTCTTCCACTTTGTTTGTTGTAGCTGTTTTTTTCTGGTTGTTGTTGCTTTTTTCTTTTAAGAGGCTTGTAGTGAATTACAAAAAGAGGATTTTAATTCAGTAGACCTTGATGACTTATTAAGCCTTATTGCTCCTTAGGCATGGAGTACAGTTTGTTCTTTTTTCCTTCCTCCACTTGTTTATCTCCCACATCTCCTCCTCCACCACTACCACTCTGAGGTAAATCACAAGAACACTCTTCCATTAGATAACGGCGTGGTACTTTTTCAAGTGATTCACTCAAGCAGGAGTGGGCAAACATGCTTTCATCTTTATTTCTGCTACTGTTTGTTGGCATAAAGTGCCAAATGGCCCAAGTACATTTCATAGGTGCTGGAAAATGTTGCTCTTTATGTGGCTGGTCAGGGACAGATTTGTCCTTCATGGAGCAAATTCAGTGAAAGTTCAAATGGAGTGGATACACTTTTGCAATATTTTTATCATTATCCCAGGAGCAGAGTGATGGCAGATCTTTTTGCTGTCTTGTCCTAAATTTATTTTAGAAAGCTGTGTAGCTCACAGTGCATGGTTTCAGCCCAGCTCTCTGGCAGTGACAAAGTTGTAGCAGGGCCAGTGGCTGTGCAACCACTAATACATCTCCCTTGGCCTGGGATGTCACTGGGTTGCTAAATGGCTATGAGGTTAGCTGCGTTTTTTCTGGAAAGGATGCTTGGGAACTGGGCTTTATGTTCAGGTCTCTCTGGTATAAGCCTTGGAAATGTTTTGGGTGCACTTTGCAAACATACTCTGTGCAAATGCTGCTGTTCTGCCATCACTGTGGGCACTGAAGCTGCAGAGGAGCAGGGCAGGCAGGAGGCAGGCTGCCACTCACAGCTTTGCCAGTCAAGTGCAGCAGGTTAGGAAGTGACAAACCCTTAGGTATAGTCCTGGGGCAGAGGTACCCCTGCTGGGCTGCAGGAGGGGTCACATGTGCTGGCATAAAGCACCAGTGACTCTGGCCGACTGTGTAGCAAGAGCAAGCATGTTCATCTCCCTGTTAGAGTGTAACCCGAAATACAGCAATGCCTATTGCTGGCCTGTCGGTGTCACCTTGTACTGCAGGCACTGCAGTCGGGGCAACCCAAGGGACTCTGTACTGTCACTGGTCATGATGGGAGGGGCAGGTAAGGATCAGATCAGCTACACAACTTGGCTTTCAGTCTGCGCTAAGGGACTTCAGGCATCCAAGCTGCAAATGGGGAGCTCCTTGAGGAGGTTTGTCATCAGATATGGCTGGAAACCACTGATTCCAGACCAAATCAGCTGTGCCCAGGGACTTGTATCCATGGGCTTTTGCTGCTATTGGTATTCAGATCAAGTATCTTCAATTCCAGTCTCAGCCTTGAACTTCTCCTGGGATATGAAACATACCAAATCTCCTCCTTGAGGATTGAAAGAAAGCATGGCACAATTTAAAATGTAATATTAAAGCAAGTGAATCCCCTGAAGTCTGTATTTCAGCTACCTTCAAGCTTGCAGTTACCCAGTTGTCACATGTGCATACTTTGCTCACTGGGACCACGTCCTTCCTCTGTGCTGTGCTTTGGGGGCTGTTTTGCTGCATCACAGGGAAAAAAAAAAAAAAGAGAACCAGGCTTTCATTTTCTCGTGCGTATCCTCGAAACAAGATTGTCAGCTAGACCCTGATTTTGGCGTATTTACCACTGGGAATGAAAAGAAGCAGGATGAACACAGCTTGAGATCCCAGCCCGTGATGAGTTTTCAGCACTGGAAGCTAGAAAAACCCACCTCAGACTTGTTCACTTAGCAAACTCCCAGCAGAAGAAACACATACTCCCCACCCCTCCCAATGTCATTATCATGGCATTGCTGCTTCTGGCAATAACTGCTATTTAACTTCTCCTTATTATATTGAACTTCAGCTTACTGCTTTCTGGTTTTGCTGTCAGTCTCCTACCAGACGGCAGTGGCTGGTGAGGGAAGTGTGCTCCTCAATGCCCTTTCCATGCTGCACAGGGCACGGCCATGGCACAGCTTGCTGTGTGCATGAGGGTGCCAGTGTGAGACCCCATTCCTGCAGTCATGGGTGGGAGGGCCTGCCCAGTGCTGCCAAAGCCACCTGGCAGGAGGTGAGACACTTGTTACAAGTGGCTGCAAAAAATAATATAATGCTGTTTCCCTGTTTGAATAGACGGCAAGAATCACTTGCAACTGAAAAGCAGCAGAAGGAGGGAAGGCCAGCGAGCCCGGCTCATCAGCCCCACCATCTATCTGCCTCGGAGTGCTGTCTGCATGGTCTTTCAGTACCAGGCATGGGGCAGCAATGGGGTGATGCTGCGGGTCTGGCGGGAAGCAAGCCAGGAGCACAAGGCACTGTGGGTCATCACAGAAGACCAAGGGGAGGAGTGGAGGGAAGGCCGCATCATCTTGCCCAGCTATGACATGGAGTACCGGGTAAGATGCTCCGGGAAGGTGTGTTGGGCCAGGCAGGCATCTCCAGCATCTTTATTTCACTGTTTGAAAGTCAGGGCCCATTCATCATTAGGGAATGTGGCTGTTCTCATTGTGTTTCTTGAGTTGCTATAGTAACTAAACGACACTGTTTGTTATTCAGAGAGTGCCTGTCTTCTGTAAAGACTTATGTCTTTGTTCAGCCTGTTGCCTTTTATATTCCTCAGATCTCCCACTTCACAAATATTTTCAGTATTTTCCTTTTTTTTTTTTTTCATTTTGTTTTGTGCATATTCCCCACGCCCCAGCTGATGACCATCATAAAGTCTGACTAGAAGTAGGTGCAGCTCCAGGGAACAAACCCAAACCCTGCAGCCAGGGGAACTGGAAAGCTGGGAGGAGGGCAGGGCCAGCTTTTAATGTAGGCAGTAAACAGCCCTTCTCCAGACTCAGCTGCAAGTGGGAGAAGGAAGAGGGAATGCAGATTCCTTTGTGAAGCCACTTCTTGGATAGAAGGAATGAGCTGGTGGAAGCAGTGCTGCTTGCAGCAGCCACCTGAGCTCCTCTGGCACGACCATGCCAGCATCCCATGGAGAGGTTGCTGCTTCCAGGAGTGCCTTTGACATCATGAGCCCTTCCAGGCAGTGTGCCATTTGCCAAGGAGCCAGGGCTGCTGTTGTCACTTGTTAATGAGCATCAGCATGGCATCCAGCACCCTCTGAAGCAGAAGGAAACATTCGCAGGCCCGAGGTAGAACTTGAATGACCACCCTGGCAGGGAACCTTGCTGTGGCTGGTCCCAGCCCTAATCCTGACTTGGAGAGCTCCTGCTCTCAGGCCACTGACCCCTCCAAACTACTGCATCCTGCTTGGGTCAATGGCTCATGCTTGGGACCAGCAGCTATAACACTCTACCCTGTGCACAGACAGACACCCAGCCCTTCAGGGAGGTCTCCTTGCAGGCAGGCATAGGATCAGGCTGCCCAGCTGCCCCAAAGAAAGGGGAGAGTAGGTTTGTAAAATACATAGTCATAAGAAATTATTTGGACCCTCCAGAGTAATCAGGGAGAAAGCATAAACCTTGCACCAGAGCTGTGTGACTAGTTTGCATATGTGTGTTTGGCTTTTTAATAAAATCCCAGTAAACACAATATGCTTACAAATAAGAATGATGGGCTGACTACTTTATGCATTAAAAGTGAATATACTAGCATTAGCTAAATAACAGCATCATTATGTAAATAATGCCAGTCTCTCCACTCAGCAGTTCTTAGAGCTAATTACTTTATTTTTGTAAATATATTTTGCCTGTGATTAAGTAGGATCAAATTGACCCTTCTCTAGCATTTCAATGTCTTTGTTTGTAATGTTGATGGGAACAGCACTTTACAGTTAACGTACCTGTGCATTTTGTGTCCTTTCCTCCCTTTTTCTGATCATAGTCCAGTTAATACCACGGGCCAAATCTGCTGCTGCTGTAAGTCAATGTAATGCCACTTGCATGACACTTTTGCAAGGGCTGGAGAGTGGCCTGCAACAGTGAACATAAATTCACTGAGTCTTTATTCCATGTAAGAGATATTTAATTGAAAAACTTG
>NW_009952251.1:281319-288815 GCF_000747805.2 Chaetura pelagica
AAGCAAGGCAAGGAAGCAGGGCTAGTCTCAGGTCATCTGCAATTGTGCAGGGAATGCCAGGAGCTAATCTCCTGCCCTTTCCCTTGGGAGAAGCAGCCATTCTCTGCCTCCCAGCTTAGCATTGACATTTCTATCCCAATTTCTCACAGATTGTGTTTGAGGGATTTATACGCAATGGCCACTCGGGAGAGCTCGCCCTGGATGACATCCGACTGGGCACTGACATCCCTCTGGAGAACTGCATGGGTAGGTGCCGTGTCCAGCCGCAGAGTCGGGGCTGGCAGTGGGGACAGCTGGGGCTGGACAGCCTGCACTCACAGGATTCCAGGGGCCACTTCTCCCCTGCTTGAGTTACTTGGGTTTTTCTGTATCTCAGTTGGGACTTTCCTTGCCCACAAAATAAATGAAGGGGATTCAGTCTCTGAGGGACAGTGGCTCTGACTCTGTTGGTGGGAGAGGCAGGAAGCACATCTCTGCTACACAAAGCTGAAAGAGCAACTGAGGGCTACTGAGGAGCATTCTGTGTGATAAGGACATACACCAAATTTAAAAGGAAAGTGCTGAACAAAAGAAACCAGCTGTCAGTCAGTATTACATGCTTAGAGGGGCCAATGAGTTCAAAAGGAGCCTTCTCTAATAAGAAATAAAATAGCAGAGGGGTTTTACAGCAATGTTAGCAGAATAACAAAGGAAATTTTGTCCTAGAATTCACCATTCCCCAAACCAGGCCAAAAGCCAGGTGGATTTATTCAATGTGGAAGACAGAGAGAACTATTTAAAAAAAAAAAAAAAAAAAAAAGGAGAGAGAAAGTATGTTTTTTAGCAGTTTGCTGGCGGAGCTGTTTCCTTGCCCTGTTCCTCTACCTAGTGTATCCATGCACACACTGATGGCTCTGGTTGCTGTCTAGCTTGGATGTGTGTTTATAGGCTTCCCAGTTGAGGATGGGACAAGCAATATTCAATTAGTGGGATCTGTACTGAGAGGTGCCCACAGTAGCAAGGCCCTGCTATTCTGCATGACCTGGGGAAGGCATGTTTCGCTGTTAAACACCCGCAAAGTGTCCAGCCCATCCTGAAATCAGTAGAAAAAGCCAGGTGGACCAGAGGCTCTCTACCCTTTGGGCTTTGAAAGGCCCATTCAGTGAAGCTGCTCTCCTCTCCCCCACCAAGGGAAGGGAGATAATCCCAGTGCCTCCTAACCCAAGCAGGATGAACACTGCCTTCCCTACCTCAGGGTAGGAGGTACAGGGAAGGGTTGATCCTGTTGCTTACCCCCCTTCTAAGGCAGAAGACAGTGAAGATGATGCACAAACCAGCATTAATAATAGAACAGAATACTGGGACTACCCCAGAGATGCTCTTGAGCACTGTTGGTCCCAGTTTCTTTGATGCTTTGAACTCTGCTGGTCTCCAATCTGCCAAAGGAGCTAATACTCCATATGTCAAATTCCCTGTATTTAAGGCTTGACAGTGGTGTTTTAATTCCCTTGCCTTCTGTGGCATTAAAGAGAAGCAAGCCTGATGATTAACACTAATAGCATTTCCTATCTAACTTTGAGCTCAGCAATTCTCCTTGCTCCAGTGTTACTGTAACTTGGGGCTCATGAACCTAAAGCTTAATATTTCAAAACAAAAGCATTAAGAAATTACAAAGTTTCAAGTGTTGCCAGCCCTAAAAATAACACCAATCTACTACACAAAATTATTTATCCCATTCTAGGAAGCTGAATGGGAATCTTAAAACCAATAAAGATAGTTTGTTTCAGATCATTTCTAACAAAGGGCTCCTACTGCAAACTATAACATAACTCATGGGTCATTTCCCATGTCACCAAAATAATAACGAAACAGTACAGATATAGTGCTGCTCTCTCTCAGGGCCATGAGAATAGCTGACTCCAGGACAGGCTACTGTTTTTTCAAATGTAATCCTGGGAAGTAATCTGATTCCCTTTTAGCGTGAAAGAACGCTAATAAGTCACAATAATTTTTTCCTTTGACAGATGTGTCATTCGCATTCTGAACTTGAGTGATGATTTCATAGCACTCAGTAGAGCCAGTCTGCTTCTGTGACTCACTGGCATAATGCAGAAGTAATCTAAAAATAATCAGAAGTCTATTGCTTCTGCAAGAAAGTAATCAGTAATAAGTACCGATTATTGCTTTTCAGATCCAGTAATTTGTAATAGATTACTTCAAAGTATCTTAAAAGAAGACAAAAATCACTTGCCTTCCTTTCTTGGCACTGTGAGACAGAGAGGAGCATGGCATTGATGCCCATCCCTGGAAGTGTTTATGGCCAGGTTGGATGGGGCTCTGAGCAACATGGTCTAGGTTGGAAGTAGATGATCTTTAAGGTTCCTTCCAAACTAAACCACTCTGTGATTCCATGAAGCAAAACAGTCCCTGTGTGTTAATGATGCCAGAGTTGAGCCAGAAATCAAACGGAATTTTTAGAGGGTTTCAGGTTTTCATCACTGGGCCAGGTGGGGGTTTGTATTTGGATGACTCAGGCCAGCCAGGTGAATCCAAGTAACCCTCAACTTGAGACGTATTTTTTCTCTGAAGTTTGTGTCTGGGTTGAATCTTACTGCATCTGGTCACTCCTCAGCTGAGACAGAGTTTGTCCCTGTCCTGGAGACAGTATTCTCCTCTCTAATACTAGGCTTTTTTTTTTCTTTTCTTTTGCAGAACCCATCACAGCTTTCCCAGGTGAGAACTACTTTCCAGGTAAAACTGCACTTCTCTCAGTGCTTTCTTTCTGCTGGCACGGGCTGTTACATTGAAAGGAAGCAATGTGTGGGCTTGTACAAACAGCAAATGTTCTGAGCAGTGAAACAGCAAGCGTGTGCTAAACCTCCCCTGCCACAGCAGTAGGTGGTGACACCCTCTAACTCCCTCTAGGTAACGGGGCAAGCAAAGAGACAAGTCCCACTGTCTTGGGGCAGAATAGCATTAGGAAACCTGCCACCATGAGGCACACTGTCTTCTGAAAAGCATCTGAGCCCAAAAAGGGAAGGCTGAGGAGTAAAGGGTAGTTGTCAACTGACTTAAATGAAAAACCAGTAGCCAATTAAAGGTGAAATGAGGTGGCAATGACTTAGATATGTGTGGAGGAAGGTTGTTCTCTAGTTTATAGACATTCTGGCAGTGGTGGTGTTTGAGCTGCTGGCAAAGGAGGTTGGGGACAGTCTACTTGGAAACGGGGAGAGTTGGGAGGTAGAAGTAGGAAAGCAAACTGCCATGAAGAGCTCAGAAGGTGACAGTCAATAAAAGGAAGACAAGGTGAAATGGTGCATTTAATAGCTTAATACTAGCCTGAAGGATAGAAACTGACATTTCTCTGATGAAACCTACAGAGTGAGACAAAAGGTGAGGAACTCGGAAAAACTACCTCACTCTTTGAGCAGTCAGTGGGGATCCTGTTTGTCTTGTTCTGGAGTGAGAAAAGCCATCTGCTTTTGTGGGGAAGATCAGTTTGGTCTATTTGAGAGGTTTTTTCCCCTTTTTGATTCTGGATTTTGTTTCCCCACCTGCCTCTTCAGGAATGTGTCTGGGGGTTGTATAGTGATAAAGAGCAAATCTGGGGCTCTCCTTAACTTTGAAAGTTGTTTTGCCAGTTCAGTCAGTGCACCTTTTGCTTTCAGTTGGACATGATGTCTGTACTCTTCCCATCCCCTACTCTGCTGATATGGCTGGGCTCAATTCTAGAAGCAGCTGCATTTCTGTGCAGGGCAAAGCTGCCTCTGGTGTGTTTGTGTGATGGATGCTGTGGCAGTAAAGGAAAATAGACACCAAGGCTGAAGTCAGGTGCACGACTCCATCCTGGGGAGGGTGAGCCAGGCTGTGGAGTATTACGAACAGGAGAGATGTGCACAGGGAATAACACTGTAAGCTGCTTATTTATCTGCTACTCAGGGTTGTGATGTTACTGAAAAACTACTGCAATGTTCTTAGCTGGCAGTGAAAGCCTCACGACCCTTCCTCACTTAAACCATCTGTCTCTATTCTCCTGGGCCTAGTCTGGCACCTATTTTGCAAACAGCATCCTTGTCTTTTGAGGCTTGTAACAGGAGTGTCATATTCAATTTGAACCTCATTCTGGGTTCTCACATTGAGTCTATCCCAAAGTCATGTTTCTTTTGCCCTGCACCCCACGACCTGCTGTCTGTACATCTCCATTTCCATGTTGGCTGGGTAGGGACAGTGTTTGCTGTGCCCAGCACCGTGAGGTCCCCAAGCATCACAGGCAGATGCTGTTGCAGGCACATTTCCCTTTCACACCAGAGCTCACCAGCTTGTGCCACTGGGCTCCTGCCCACCACTAGCTCCATGGAGGACCTTCTAGCACTGCTTACAACAGGGGAGCAATTGCAGCAAAAGGCTGAGAAGATTTCCCTGACTGAGAGGCAGAAACAGATAGGACAGAGAGATGGATTGATCAGGGAAGGAGCAAAATGCAAAGGGAAAGAATGAACAAGTGAAGATGAAGACTGGAGAAAGCAAGATAGCAATTAAAATGAGGGGAGGACAGAAATGCCCAACAGAAGGAGAGGGCAAAAGGAGAGGATTAATTCCCCGGCTGGCAAAAAAAGGGAGTTCAAGAGGAAGGACTGTGCAGGAAGTATTGAGATGTTCTGTAGCCCCCACTCCTGCAATTACATCACTAGCTGAGACAGTCAGATGCCATTAAAAATAATATCAAATCCTTCTCCTGGCTTGGGAAGAAAGCTGAAAATATGCACCTTACAAGTTCTAGGATCACAAAAAAAATATATTGTGTGGGTGGAATATGTTTCAGCTAGTGGGTCGGCATCTTACAAGACCAGTCAAGTGTACTTAAACTGTGCTGCATTTGAGAGTTGAGGCATCTCACCCATAAAGAAAAGGAATAACAAGTGTCTGGAAGCAAGGAGTTAGATAAATACTAGGCTAAAAATAAGAGACATATTCCAAAGAGTGTGGAGGCATGATGTGGGGAGAATCTGCCTTTGGAACTGATGGACTCTCCCACACCAGGTGTCCTGAAATCAACAGGGATATCTTACTGGAGAAATTACAGGCACCATTTAAGGGGTTGAGGCTGACACTGGTCTTGTGGCATTCAGTTTAGCTGGGTGTAATGCTCACTTTCATCTGGGCCATCTGTGAAAAGTCCAGCTGTGTTTCTTGTCCACGGTGGTTAATTTCAATGATTTTGGAGAGGAATATGGGCTGTGACACAGTAGTGGCAGAGCAAGGCAGGCAGCCATCTAGGAGACTCTGCGAAGGATTTTCTTTTTTCCACAGATGACTTTTGTTCTTGTTTTGGGTTTTGCTTTCTGCTACACAGCTCCAAAACTGGTCCCTGTAGAGTCTTCCATGTTGGGAAGAAGAGGGAACTGCACCTGGCCAGGTTGGAGATGTGAGCGCAGCAGCACACTCACATGAAATCATCCACCCTGTAGGAATTAAACAGTTTCCACTGGCCAATGTTCCAAGCCACATGAAAACACAGCACCCACAAACTTGACAGCAATATCAAGCAGCATTTCTTTATCAAGATGAGGGCCCTAGTGAATAAATGAGGAAGGGCAAGTGTGGCTGTGTGTATGGCAGAAGGCAAAGGGGAGTGGAAAAATAATTAAGTTAAGAAGATGGATTTTTTTTTCCATCTCCCTGAGCACAGAACTTTTCCACTGCTATAAAAGAAAACTTCCAGAGAGTAGAAGAGCCAGTAAAAACAGAACAGATAGATAACATCAGCACTGTGTGCTGAGTGGATGGGCAGCTATATTTAGTGGCTGACAGTGTAAGGAAGAACAATCATTAATGTTGGGAATTGGCTTCGTTAGAGCTTAGAGACAGCTGAGTGTGATTCCTTAATGACTTCAGTTGCTAAATGAACTCTCCAGACTTCTGCTATCTCCTCAGCAGGGCCACGATGTGCGGAAATGGGGGCTGAGGAGACTCTGCACCACTCCTCATACTTGCAGCCCTGGCTGCTGCATGGGGACATCTGGAGTGGGTCAGAGCCAAACGGAGGTTGTCTTGAACCTACAGCTACCTCAAGATCCCCCAGATATCCTTCCCGCAGGTGGGATCATCTGGGGTGCATCACACTGCCTCCCTCTGTTCTCAGGCAGGCAGAGGACAGAGGTGTGTGGGGAAGGGCAGGGAATGCAGGCTGGGCACCATGGCACATGCTTCTCTCCAGCCAGACCCACCCTTTGTACTCCCAGCCCTGCACTGGGCATTATGCAGCCATCAGGAGGCCATGGAAGCCTTCCTCCCCTCTGTTTTTCAGGAGAGAGCGCTGCTCCCCTGTAGGCTCGGAACCCATCAGCATCCCTGACACCTGCCCCCTCTCCCCACCCCAGTTTCCACCAGCAGGGCCCAGTGCATCCCAGTGATGTGAGAGGCTGTTTGCCTATAAATCTCTTGCTGGAGCAAGGTGCTATGTAAGCAAAGACTGTCACCAAGTGTAAACACAAGTGGCCTCTGCACAGCAAACAGCCCCATCGTATTTCCGGGAGTTGGCCTCACGCCCTGGTGCTGTCAGGCACAGGAGAGGTGTTGCTGATCCATTGGGAGTGGTGGTGGGATGCGTAAGGGTCTGGGGTGGCTCAGCTGGCTGGGTCTGCAGTGGGAGACACGTGCAGGTTATGAGCAAAGCTCAGGGCAGTGCTGAACATGTCCAACCTGGCGGGAGCTGGCGGCAGCCCCCATGGGTTGTCCCGCTCTGACACCCCCCAGGCAGCTGGGTGAGGGGCAGCAGCTGCTCGGGGAGGCACAGGGGTGTGCTGTGTTCATTCCCTCACACCAAAGTGGCTGGTGGAGGTAGAGAAGGAGGCCAGAGGGGCTGTCTGATCCCTGTTTTCTCCACCCCCAACACACAGCCAGCCTGGACCCCCCTTCCTCAGACGCCATTAGGAGGCAGGAGTGACAGGAGCCCATTCTTTGCAGTGAGGGGTGACTGGGGTGAGACAGGATGAGAGTGGTGTGTCTGGCAGGTAGGCTTCTCCTGAGACATCTCAATTTCTTTCCTACAATGACAAATATGTGGGTGGTTCCCAGCCTCCTGCTCAGTAAAAGCAGGATTTGTCTTCCCTGTGTGGGTTTTTTTTCCTTGGTTTTGTTGGGTTTTCTTGTTGTAGCTATGCAGCTGGGTGCTGTGTTCATTCTTATTTTCACTCCCTGTGCCCAGGCTTTGGGGGATGGGGAGGGGAGGAAAGCCTGGTGGAGGAACCATCATTTTGCCAGATCTTCTGTGCCTCTAGTAGCAGAAAAGCTGTTGCCCTACCATATTTGTCAGGACAGTGTTTGGAAGGGAGGGCAGCAGCTGAGAAGCTGTGCTGCGAGATGGTCAAAAGTGAACCCTTTGGAGAGTTTCCCCAGGAACTTTATGCCCCTTGAAGAAGGCAGTGAATATATGTAGCACAAAAGTGCATCCCTCCCACGTTATTTACAGCTCAGCCCCGTAAGCGTGGCTGGGGAGCTGGGACCAGCCTGTGCTG
>NW_009952251.1:289694-325305 GCF_000747805.2 Chaetura pelagica
GGGAGGAGCGGTGTGTGCGGGAGGAGGAGCGGGGGGTGCGGGAGCAGCGGTGTGTGCGGGAAGAGGAGCGGTGTGTGCGGGAGCAGCGGTGTGTGCGGGAGCAGCGGTGTGTGCGGGAAGAGGAGCGGTGTGTGCGGGAAGAGCAGCGGTGTGTGCGGGAAGAGGAGCGGTGTGTGCGGGAAGAGGAGCGCGGCGCCGCTCCCGGCTCTGGGCACTCCTCTCCCGGGTGCCTGCTGGAGACGCGTGTGTGTACCTGCTCCTGCGAGTTGGCAGTAGGGCCCTAGGCCTGTGATCACCAGATGTGCGCCGAGCTGTCCTGGGATGACCTGGGAAATAGGAGAAGTGCTTTGCAGTGCCTGCCTCCCAATACACTGCAGCTGCAAGAGCAGGAAGGGTTAACCATGGCTGGGCTGAGCCTGGGTGCTGCCTGCCTTGGAATGGAAGGGAGCAGGTGATTTTCCAGCCCTCTCTAGGTGTGTTTGCTTTATCAGCATGAATTCATAGTCCTGGCTTGCTAAAGTTGCAGAGAGCACGAGTTTCTTATGTGAGCATTGGGTTGAATTTCGCAGCCTGTGCCATGTAAATAATCATAGCCATACCTTCTCGTTTTAAAAAATAATAAGGAAATAAGTCTGTGAATGGGGCACCTAGTGAGACCAAATCTATGTGCAGAGCACTTGCAGACAGGGATCTTCTTCTCTGTCTTTTCTATAAGAACGACAAATGTTTCTCCCTGTAATTTCTTTCCCAGCCTCCTGTGGTAACTTCCTTGGCCATCTGAGATTAGGCTCTTCCTCCAATTAGGGACGTGATGTGTTTTGTCACTGCTTGACAACATCTGCGATGTGAAGACAAAACCAGGCGGCCAATCTGGAGAAGGCCAAAGAAAGTGGGGAAAAAAACCTTTGTTGATGCCAGAAATAACAGTAATAGTAGTGTGCATACAGAATTCATATTGTGATCCAGGCAGCCTGATTAATTAAGAGGGAAGAAAAAAGCACTTGAATATGTGGGCTCAGCAAACAACAGGCTGTGCTCCCCCACCAGAAGCACACCCTACATCCAGAGGCGGCCCTGGGACCTCCTGTTACTCCGTGCTGTGCTCTTAAAAGCATGTGTGTTTCTTTTTATGCATCTGCATGCCTCCCACCTAGCAACCCTGTTCTGTGTCTCCTCCCCAGGGGCAACCCTCCTGCCAGGGACCGAGCCCACAGTGGACACGGTGTCAGTGCAGCCCATCCCAGCCTACTGGTATTACGTTATTGCCGCCGGAGGTGCTGTTGTGGTGCTGGTCTCCGTCGCGCTGGCCCTTGTGCTCCACTACCACCGGTTCCGCTATGCGGCCAAGAAGAGCGATCACTCCATCACCTACAAAACCTCCCACTATGCCAACGGGGCCCCCGTGGCCGTGGAGCCCACCCTAACCATAAAACTAGAGCAAGACCCCAGCTCACGCTGCTGAGAGACGAACAGGAATGAGAGAGCAAACAAAACAGACATACAGACAGAAACTAAGACTTCAAATATGTTGCCTCAGTTTTGCACTTTTTTCCTTACCTAGCATACATGTGAACTCTTAGACATCTCTGTCCCTTCTCCGTCCCCCCAGCCTTCCCTGAATCTTTTACTCTAAACTAATGCTGCATCTTGGACCGCCAGAAGAGACACCGTCCCTTCACTTCAGAAGTGAACACTCCCTTTTGATTACTTTTTGAGGACTCTTGGGGTGTCAGATGGGGGTTTTTGTTTTGTTTTGATGTGTTTGTTTGTTTGGGGAGTATTTTTTTTGTTGTGGGTAAGCTTGTTTGGTTTGTTTTTTTCTCCTCCCGGTAGGCAACCTGCAAGGAAACTTGATGGAGAGCCTGGAAGCTTGTGTGTGTGTGTGCAGCTCGTGCACGTGTGTGCAAGTGTGCACGGGAATGTGTGTGTCTGACTGACTGAATGTATATTTAGAAACAGCCCTTTTTAATTTGCTTGTTGTTGCTTCTACTTGCACAGGGAATGCTTTGTTTTTTATTTTTTTTTTAATCCTCCCCCTTCCCACCTCCCCTCTGGAAGGTCTGGGACATGTTATGGTAAATACCCTGATTTGTTTACTTGGGGAAGAAAGCGATGCTTTTCTGTTGCCTTATCTAGCTTTGGCTGGGTTTCTTGTTTGATAGTGTTCATGTCTTGGGTGCAAAATGAGAAGAGGCCAGGCTGGACAGTAGGAACGTCCACCTCAGATGGCTAGAAAAATTCAGAAATGTTCATAGACATCCAAAAAGAAGATCTCTCCATCTTATTCTTTCTGCAGCCAACATGATAACACAGCCATTGTTTGGAAAGGGGGGGGGTAACCTTCCTCTTCCCCCACCCACAAGTGAATCTATTTAAAGTTGCCTTATATCAGAGACACTCATAATGAATGTTTTGTTTGTATCTGTTAAAGCCAGCCTTAGGGTAACACATAGACTTCAGCAGGTCTAAGGTGGATGCTAAATACTGTAGTTTCTTGAGAATTGAAGGTTTATTTATTTTGTAAGTATCCTCGATCTAGGTGCTGATGGTTTTGCTTTTACACGGGGAAGGGGTAGAGGGCTGCTCCTTGTCTTTCTGCTAGAAACGGTCAAGGGACAAGTACAACTCCCATTTCTGGGTTTTCAGTTTGTTTTTTTTTCCTCTGCCCAATTCATAGCTGCTGAATCATAAAAATTGCCAGTTGACTTTCTAGAATGTCAATTAGTTTTGCATTTGCTAATGTTCTGCTTCTTAAAGCATCAGTAACATCTAGTAAGCAAAGACTAGCAGGCACGCTTGGGGGCCCAGCTATTGCTGCTGCTTTAACTGGGGAGGTGAGATGGAGCCTCCAACATGCCTCTGACTGTGGAATGGCCTAGCCTATTGTATTGGAAATGCCTTATATAGATTACTGAATGATGACATGTGACAGTAGATTGAATTGTTAATTCTAACCTGTTTGCAGGCAAAAAAAGTACCTCCAGTGAGCAAGGTTCTCCATCTTGTGTTCATTTGTGATGAGTGACCAGATTCCCTCCCTCCTCCTAAACTTGCTAGTGCTCCCCACCCCTCCTTTGCCCCTGAATATTGCATAATATGAATCGAGGTGAGCAGCCCTGTTGACTTCCCTGCAGTTTTGAACCTGCTTTTGGTCTGGGGAAAAAGTGAAAACAAACAGTGCTGTGCAACCATAGTTTTGGCCCCTATTACAGTGAAGCCTTCTCCCCAGGGAATGTCTGTCTATAGGGGTGTCACTCTCCCCTCCCTCTCTTTCTGCCTTTATTCATGCAGCTTGTTCAAGTTCCTCATGTTGTTTACTCAACAGATTTCAGTGGGACCCCCCTCAGCTGCAGCAACAAGTCCCTAAAACAAGCAGGGAGCACAGAAAAATCTAGGGTGATTTCACATGGCGAGCACATTAGGGGTGGTGTGTTCTTGGGGCAGCATCCCCTGGGGCCTGGTTCCCATGAGCTCTTGGAGGGCAGCAGGGACTTGCCTGTCCCAGCAGATATGTGAAGGATCTGGGGGAGCTGCTGTCACCTTGCATGTGGTGCTGCCCAGAGGTCCCTGAAGAGGGGCTTCCAGGGCCAGGGGGCTTTATTGGTGAGCCTCGTCATTACACAGCACTGATGTTGCAGTGCATATGGTTTGAGATGTGAAATCCCACTCCCCCTCAGCCAGCTGAAAATTAAAATAGATGTGGAATATTGGCATGTGCTTGCTGCATTTTCAGGTCAGCCCAAGCCATGTTAGTAGGTGATACCATCACTTTTCCAAAGTCAGTTCAAGCTCCGTAGGTCAGAAGATCCCCTTGCTTTGACCAGTTCCACCCCCGTGGACTTTAGCAAGTGCACTTTGGTATGTCAGAGAGGAGAATGTGGCACCCTGTCTTTCAAACCAAAATCACCAAAGACAAGACTGAAGGTCACTTAGAGGTTTTTATTCCCAGTTCTCCCCACTCCTTGAGCCCTAACATCCCCAGCATTGCCCAGTTGCCTGTGTGTGAAAAATATCTTGTGGAAATTTGGAATTCTTTGAAGATGTATTGTGTGGAATGTAATAAAATGATGATATTTTTATACAAATATCTGGGGTTTTTCTTCCTTCTGTCTTTGCTAACAAGAACACTTGGGTGGTTTAAGCGAAGTGATGTTCCAGAACTCCCAAGTTTCCTTTTAGAGCATTAGGACTATATCCTTTAGGAAAGTGGAGCCCTGGCTCCTGCTGCATGCAGACCCCCAGCTAACCCCCAGCTCCTGGCAGCACAGCTGGTGTGCACACCCTGCCGTGCTGCACTCAGGATTGGGCCACTAATAGAGGCTTTTAGATCCATTACATTTGTACCAGTCTGTAGTGGGAGTTTTGGGCGGCTGGACTGACACTCAGGATTGTTTGGGGATTTTGCAAACGTTGCTTAAGTGCTAAATTGCTCAATGTGATTATGCACAATTTCTCTGTCTGGGGCCCCTAGAGACAGGACATCCGACTTCCCAGTGCCCTGGGGACTGGCTCGGCTGCCAGCTCAGTTGAGCTGCCTGCTCCATCCCTGAGGACAAGACAAGCTGGGTAAGCCATTACCAAAATTAATAATGAAAATGGCCAGTGTCTTCTTCTCCTGTAAAATCTTTGTTGGACCTCTGCAGCTCCGACTGCACATGAGAGCTGTGCAGGAGTCGCTCGGGCACTGCAGCACCAAGGGTTTGGAGAGGTGTGTGTCCCCTGCCCTCCACCACCCAAGTCCTCCCAGCTTGTTATAGGGACCTTTGCTCAGTATTTGTCCTTCCCATCTTCTTCAGGTTCTCCTTTTGCCCCTTTAGAGGAGTCAGCAGGATTACATTTTATGTGAAGTATATTTTGCTGACAGTTTTAGAGGTTTTTTGTTCCCTCCTGCATTTATTTTCCTTCTATCATACTCTTTACCCTGGCATACAGCTCATCTTTGCAATGAAACTTCCTGGCTTTTCTAGGAATTCAGGCCATCAACAAAAAAATAATTTAAATGTGATCCCTTGCTTTGGCTGTTCAAACACAAGCAAAGCTGAGGACTCGTGCTGCTTTTTTTTTTTTTTTCTCTAATTGTACAGCAAACCCCATACACTTGTAATTTGCATTTTGTACACTTCAGTGACTGCCCAAGCAAAATTCAAAACAAATATGCACATGAGAAAAACAGGGAGGGAAAGACTGGCTGATGGCTTCCCAACGAGAAAGAAAAACAATTCTGTTAAGTAAACAGAAGAAAAGGGAGGAATAGTTCAGGGTTTAATTGCTCCATATGTGCACCGCAGCCAGATTGACCAGAGAGTTGGGTGCTGCTCATGCTCCAGCACATCATAAGGAAGAAGCAGCTAAAATTAGCATGCTTTGTTTAAAAAACGTAAATACAACTTAGTGTGATTTTGATGCAATCTCCTCTGCAGGTTCATTCAGGTGTTTAAGAGGGTAGACTTTTTGGGGTAGAGGTAGGGGCTCCATATTTGTGTGAGTGGCATTAGCGGTGGAAGCCTGATGTCTCCTGTGTGCCTCATGGAGGGTCTGAACATGGCTCTTCCAGCTGTAGGTGGAATGATGGTGTTGGTCTTTTTGTCTCTGTGGTTGCCGCCATGTTGTGGTGAAAGCAGTTCCATGGGTGGGAGAGAGCCCACAGGCACTCTGCAAGCACTGGGGCAAAGCCAGTGACAAATGGAGGGGCGTGCAAGGGGGAGCGGTGGCCTGGTAAAGCAAAAGGGTGCCATGGGAAGGGCTGTGCTGTGCCTTCCCAGGCAATGTCAGTGTGCCCGAGATGGATGATGGCTCAGGAGCAGGCTGCAGAGCATGGTGCTTGTCCACCCAGCCTGGAGACTGGACACACAGCCAGGCCAGCCTGCTGCTGGGGCAAGCACCTGCAAGATGCCACTTGGCACAGGGAACCCAGAGCTGCCTGCCGTGGGCTGTCAGGGCGAGGTTGGCTTTTTCCTGGGCAGGGTTGAAAGTTGTCTACTGGTGAATGCAAGGGAATGAAAGGGAAGAAACTGAATTGTGTATGGGGCTGTGTTGGGTTTTTTGCCCCTCTAGAAACCCTTAAAAACCTGCTGAGATGATCGGGGCCAGCCCCAGCTTACCCCATGTCAGGGCAGCAGAGCTTGGCATGCAGACAGCAAGCGAGGGCCCCGAGGCGAGCTTGGACAGCCTCTTGGCTTTCTGCCACAGCTCTTCCATCAGTGGCTTTGGCGGCTCTCGGCAGCGATTGCAGGCATGACTGCCAGTTTGAGGAATAGTGTCGTTAGCCCTCGCTGCTGTAAAAACAAACAGCAACAACAGGGAGGGTGGTAAACATATAAAGATGCTGTAGAGCTGCCGGCTTCTCCTCCAGCTCCAAGCCCTTGCGTGGCAGTGGTGGGTTGGCAGCACTGCCCTTGGACAGAGGACCTGCTTAATTTGGGACTGGTGAGCTCCAGCATGGATCACTGAACCCAAATGGTGGCTTCTTACCTGGGTAGTCCAGAGGTAAGGGAGAGGAAAACCATGGTGTATAATGTCACTGTAATTCTGTACGCATGCATGTCACTGTCACCATTTCCCTGGCCTTGTGCTGGTGATGATGAGAGGTGCAAGAGCAGGACATGCCAGGGAGGTGCCATGCGTGTGGTGAGGGCAGGGTGCCCTGCATTGTAGGGCAGTGCCTGGGCTGGAAAATAGCTGCTTGCTGATGTTTACGTTGGGACTAAGCACCCAGCCAGGCCCCTGAACACTTTTGGTGGGGCCTTCACCTGCCCAGCCATACTTCCGCAGTGTGTAGGAAGCTCAAGAAGCTCCTGGGTGCTCCCTGGTTTGAGGATGATATTATGGGGTGCCCTGTGCACTAGGGCAGCTCCAAGGCAATCTGAGGGTTTGTGTACTGTGGCAGGTGGCTGGGTGGGGGAGAAGCTGCTTGTTAGCTTTCTTTAAAGCTCAGCTGTAGCCAAAGCACTGTTTTAATTTGAAATTTGGCAGGGATCTAGCCCTTTTGTAAACTAAAATCATTCTGTGTTTCTGGAGGAGTAGGGAAGAGGGAAGTGAGGTGGATTTTCGGCTGGAAATAGAGTGGTGGGGGATTCAGAGGGAGTGTTGCTGCCTGTAGCCTGTGCTGCTGCTTTGAGCACCCTTCACCAAGGGTAGGAAGTGCCACCCCCAGCCCCGGGCTCCCGCCAGAGGAGCGGCGCTGTGCCAGGGCACGGCCACAGCGGCTGCTTTGCTACGTCAAAACAAAATGATGTGTGTTGGAGTCACACTATTGCTATGGAGAGAAAAGGGCTGGGAATGAGCAAAGGGAGAGAAAAGAGGATCAGAGCAGAGCTGCAGCTCTGCCTCCCTCTGCCAAAGCTGGGGAGTCATGATTTCTGACCCTGTTTCCCTGGGCTTTGCTGGGTTTAATGGCTCAGGCCCCTGTGGGCTCTGACAGCAGAGCAGCTGCGCACCTCTGATGCTCCCATTGCCAGGCAGGATGGTGCCGGCTGAGGTGGCTCTTGTGGCAGCAGGAGTGAGGGGTGAGCATTTGCTAATTTCAGGGAAGAGAGCAGCACACAGTTGTTGCCATGCCATGGAAAGAACCAGAGGGCAGCTGGCTACCCTTCTTTCATACCAGGAGGCACAGCCACTGATGTTAGCAGGGAGCAAAAGACCACAGGAAGCAGAGCTCACAAACCATCACCACCTGGTGCATCCCCGGTTAGCTCCGGAGCCCTTGGACCCCTGCAGGAAGTAGAGAGCAGGAGCCCAAGGATGACATGAGTGCATCCCCCCGAGCTCTCCAGACCAGGGACCCCTGCACCAGATAGGCTGGAGGCAGGTAAGAAAAAGGGCTGGAAATTGCTGCAAGTTTGATATATCATTTGGGAAAGGCACCTCCTGCTGAGAAGCTCATTTTGTTCACCTCAAAAGAGCCCAAGAGGTGCTATGGCCACTGGCTGCAGAGAGATATGTAGGGATAGACAGAGCTCTACCCTGGGTCTGAGGGACCTGACAGGAAGCAGCAGATTTGAACCAGAAAAAGTTAGCCTAGGAAGAAGCAGCAATTTCTTTCTCAATTATGATCATTTGTCTTGGAGGAATGCGTCTAGACTTCAGCAATTGGGACTGGGTGTCCTCTCCAAAGTGATAGCTCTTGTCTTGGTGCAAAGGTCTCTGCCTGAGGCGGTGGGCACTGCTGGAAAGCCTGTGCAGGCAGGCTGGCATTGAACATGCATGATGCTGGGAAGTATGGTGCACTGACCTCAGCTTTGCAGAGGTGACCTGCCTTGGGCAGGTTTGGAGAGCTTTCCTTTAAGAGGCATGTGTATGTCCATGGTGGGACACCAAGGAACCTCATCTGCTCTTGTGCCTCCCCTGTCCTACTCAGCAAAGAATGCCAAGCACGTCACCCTCCCAGTAACCCCCTCCCTGTCCCAATCCCTCCTTGCCCCTGCTACTATTTTAAAACCGATATACATTAAAGCCCCCTAATCTCTGCAAATACTAATTCTCTCCTGCTCTTTCTCCATGTGAGTTCATATGAACATGGTACTTAAGTTGCTCCTTGTCTTTGATCAGAATCTCATCTTTCTTTCTTCAGGTCCCATCAGTTAGCCTAGTAGCTGGCAGTGCTCTCAGATCCAACAGATAACAGCCTGTTCTGGGCATCCGGCCGTTCCAGCAGTGTCGTTATCATCATCTTTTCAGCATGACCGGCTAGGTGCTCACAGCCATCACTCAGCACACACACTTTTAAAAGTGCCTTTCACTCCAGAGAAAGTGCTCCTCCTCTTTTAGCCCGGACTTTCTTGCCTACTCTTCTCCAGTATATTTTTTTCCTTTTAAAATGCAAAGTCAATTATGCCTGAAGGCTGCCCTCTAAGGAAGCAGCTCTCCATAGCACAGGGCGATGCACATTTCTTGCATTCTGCCCAGCAGCTTGCAGGGCTTTTCTGGGGACCATGTTCCAAGGGGGTCACTTTCCATGGCCTGTTCCACTTGTGACAATATTGGTGAGATTTGTCACAAGGGAAACTAACTGATGACAAACAGCAGGCTAGTTTCTATGACAGGAAATCATCTCCACTAGGAACTGAACTGAGACCACCAGCTTCAGTTCCCACAGACAGAGCTGATTTTGTTAATGACTCAAGAAACCCCAGCATGGAAAAATAAATGCCGAGTTGTATTTTTCCAAAGCCAGTGTAGAGCCCTGTGTGACAACATACAATCTGATAGCAATGAAATGGCATGCAGGGAACAGAAGAATGAGGGCCTACCACAGGCCTGAGGAGGAAGGAGAATGAGCAAGGAGGAGGATATAATTTAAGCAGGATTTGGAGTCATATTAGCATGGGGAATTGGGAAAATTGCTAGAAGAGTAAATGTATTTTGGGCTGGATTTTTTTGTATAAATGTTCTCTCTTTTCAAGTTTTCCCAGTGCGCCTTCCTTTCAGGCTGAAAGAACTAGTGCTCTTTTGAAAATGTTGATTAACCAATACTTTGTTTTTTCTGCCTTTTCCCTCAAGGCTGCCATGGGAAGCTTGTTCCCACACAAAATTTAGAGCAGCTACAATATGGAAAGGCAAAATACTTCTGATGGCTTTTCCCTGCATGTGAGCTTCTTGGATAGACCATAGTCCAATTCCACCTTTGCCATACTCAAAGAACTTGCAGTTTCCGTGGGGTTTTGTGGGTGACACAAAATGCAAATTTAACTTCTTGTCTTCTGATGGAGGACTAGCAAAGCAGGTATCTCCACGTGTGTACTGCTTTGCAAGCTCTTTTTCCACATGTTCAGCTCTAAATGCTTGCAAGGGGCCCTCAGGCAGGTCTCCGAGCCCTAAGATGTTGCCATCTGGGCCTGTCAGTTCTGGAAGTATTGAGATATCATGTGAACGCACTGCTGAAGTGAGGCTTTACAGAAGATGGTGTGCACCTGTGTTTCTTCAACAAGCTACCAGCAGTCTCAAGTCAGCTTAATTACCTGGCTCACTAGATGCAGAGCTTGTTGATAGGAGGGGCAAGTGTTGGGTTTTGTGTGTTCCTACTGCCAGCTTCACTTAAAAATTCAAAGAAATCCCTTAATCCTTTGAGTGTGGAGGGCAAAAGACAGTTCCACCCAAAAAATGGATATTTGGGAAGGTTTTGCTAGTACCAACTTGGAGGATCACTACAGTCAGGTGTACGGTGGCATTGAGGCAGGGTGGCATTCAGCACAGCTCTGGATGTGAACTTGAAACATCACTGGCAGGGCTTGCCTGATACCATTGCCTGTGATACCAAAAAAACAGATTTGACAACTCAGGAGGCCTTTTTAAGTCCTAAATATCTATGTACGTGTGCACAAATATTCTTTTATAGGGTTTTAAAATAATTTCTTTGCACGTTGCTCTTTAGGCACAAGTTACATTATTTGGTTATGGTAATTTATGAGTAACCTCTTTAAATTCTTCTTGCTATGTTTGCACAGGACATGAAGTAGTCTGGGTTTTCAAACACAACTACTTCAAGGGTGTAACTTCTACTGCTTTCTAGTAGTCCTTAATTTTTGGCATTGCTGATAATTTTGAGGTGCTTCCTCAGTTGAGCAGCCCCACTTACAGTCAGCTTTGAAAAATCTAAGCAGTTCAAAATGAGAGAGTATTTTCTTTTGGAAAACTGAAAAGGAACCATGGTAACTCTACCTGGAGATAATGATAGGAAGACTGCACAGGAAAATAACTTACTTCTGCTCAGATTACAGCCTGTGCATTTGGTTACTACTGCTTGATCTGTGCTGACTAATAAAAAGCAATGTCACCACTAAAAGGAATTAGGATCAGAGAAATGTTAACATAAATGCCTAAGTATGGACACCCATTTGCTGCTCTCCCCATTTCAACTAGCTTTTGCATTAAAACATACAATGATGATACATGACTTCCTCAAATTACTATGAATTTACCTGAAACCCAAAGAGAACCTGAATCATTGAAGCTCTGTGTCCAGTAAGATTCATGGAAAAAGATGAAAAGTAGAGTCTGCTAAATGGGTCTAGCATTAATGGCAAGTAATGACAGGCACTAAGATCCTATTCAAAGTCACGGGGATAATACCCATGAGCATGTTAATAGTGAATTATGGCCATTATACAGGCACCAATGGCAATATTTAAGTGCTATTCAAGTTATCTGGTTTCTTTGCTTTTTACTCACTCTCGTTTCTTCTTAAAAGCTAGCCTTTTGGTGGTCATGAAATGTGATGTAGTGGGAAAACCTTGTTCTCTTGAGTGTGGAGTAGTCTTTATTGACTGGCCAAAGGAAGAAGAGTTCTTCCTCCTTCCGTGATGAAGAGCCGTGTAGTAGTTCAACTACTGCTTTCTTCTGGTCACTCTCTCACAATCCAGTGACCAGTGGCAATAATGCACCCAAAAGGCCTCTTTAAACAGTGTTTCCCATTTTTTTGTTCTAGTGAACTTCCCAAGAATGGAGGATGACTTTTCAATCTCTGAACAAGACTTTAAAGACAACGATGATCCAGGTTGGTACACAAATGCCGCACAGGCAGTTTATCTGGGGGGAGCTTGTGTTTCAGTATCAGATGCTCACAAACCTCAGCTTTAATGGGGGTTAGGGGCCAGACCATGCCTGAGAACGTACTCTCAAGTGGTGCTTCAGTGCTTGGACAAAGACATTAGTTTTCTTCTCTTGTTTTCCTTTCTCAACAGCCAGCAACCTTGCAAATTTAATGTATTGTATTTGTGTTAGGACAAGTGGAACTGATCTTTCAAGCATTAATTGCTGCTTGCATGGCATTTTGACTTGTAAATGGAGAAAATTAAGTCTGGGAGCTGTGACAGATTGTTTCTATAGTTTTGAACCCAGTGGCACTTGAAGGGCCAGAGATTCAGTGTATATAAAATGCCAGCATGGTTTTTACGTAGCCTGAGGTGTAGAAGTGAATTAGGGTACCTACCTTTCTTGGTAGTTCAGTGCTTCACATTACTTTGAGACCTGGGTTAATGAGTCCTGCTGATATATACCCATAGGAGGGCTTATACTCCTGTAAAGCCATCACAACTTCAAGAGAGAAATACAAAAAGGTGAGAGGAAAGAAAAATGATCCCTGGATAATAAGTGCCCATTCCACTGCAGATTACTTTGGATCGGATAGGAACGACACATTGTTCTCTACTAACTCTCCAGGAACCCCAAAGCTGGACAAAGAAAAAAGCTGGCTCTACACCCTGGATCCCATCCTGGTTACCATCATAGCAATGAGCTCCCTTGGCGTCCTCCTCGGGGCCATCTGTGCTGGTCTCCTTCTCTACTGCACCTGCTCCTATGCTGGGCTGTCCTCAAGGAGCTCCACCACGCTGGAGAACTACAACTTCGAGCTGTATGATGGCATCAAGCACAAGGTCAAGATGAACCACCAGAAGTGCTGCTCAGAGGCCTGACGGGTGCCCTGGGGATCACCCTCAGTGTTGCACCTAGTGAGGTGGGCTGGCGGGGGGTTACTTTTTTTGCTGTTTTCTATGGGAACTGAATGCCACTACAGGGAACAAAGGGCACGGGAGGAGTGAGGGGAGGCACTGCTCCTGCTGCCAGGTCCCACTGGTGGGTCGCCAGGACCCAGCAGGCATTCCCACAAACCAGACTGTGCCACGTGAGGGGGATGGGACCCTTGTTTGTTGGTTCATCTTCATTTTCTGCTGATGCGAGTGGCTGGGACATGGCAAAGGAGCCTGGTTTACCTTTGGGATGTGAGAAACTAAATGTTGATCATTATTTTCCACCTCCTTTCTCTGGTGAGTTGCTGACAAGGTTGAGGGATTCCTTCAGCCACCCTAGCTTTAGAAATAACACAAACACACACAGAGAGACCCTGTCAGTTTTAGACCCTGTCTAAATACCGTTTTGGTGTAGGAATTTGTGCACCTCGTGCTAAGTCCTGGAAGGTGTAGTTTCCAGTCCTGAAAAGGGAAGTATTCTGTTACCTGTGACTTTCCTTCTCCTGGTAGGGTGAAAGCATGGAATACCGGGTTTAGTGTCGGTGGTAACAGCAGTTCTTTCTAAAGTAATTAAGAAATAAAATAGAAAGGAAACTCTATGTGTAGAAGCACCTCCTTGAGAGAAGCTGAAGAGCCTTAAAGTGATTTGTGAATAAGAGCCATTTATTAAATCCAGAACTTGGATTGCAACAGCTGAGGCCTTCATCAGGAAGGCCTGACTCTCCTACACCTCTTGATCCTGCCCTTTTTATTTTATTTTTTAATATTATTTTTTTCTATAATGAGAAAACTGCAGAAAACAAAAGATAGAGCCTGTAAGGCTCCTGGTGTTTGGGCGATAGCTTTGGGAAGGGGCTTCACGTGGGGTTTGACTTGAGGCACAGCGCTTAGGCCTCTCCAAAGTGCCATGGAGGGAAAAGTGAAGAGGGAAGGAGGCTGGAGCCATGCCCACAGCCCCAGGAACCTGGCCGTGGCACCTGCTGACCCTCCTCACCTTCACAGTGCTCCCCTCCTCCCTGGAGCTGGTGGCCGTGAGCTGGCGCCGTCAGCACTGATGGACCAAACAGCTGCTGTCATGTCCCCTTCGGAGCAAAGCTGTGCTGCTCCTGACCAGCAGCAAAACCCCGAGGTTTTATTTATGAGCTGTGTTTTGGTTTACTTTGAACAAGTGCCTTAGAAGAAGTATTTTTTCCTCCATCTGATGATCAGTGCTGTATCAAAAAAAGAAGCGTTTCCTGGCAAAATGCTCTTCTTCACCACTCTCTACTGGGTAGAGCCTGGCTGAAGAAGTCTGGTTCCTTCTAATTTCAAGTGGTCTGGCTACATTGTCTGGCAGCTGATACCTTTCCACTTACCACTGTGCTGTGGGAGAGGAGTGTTATGAAAACAATTTCATGGAGAAAAACAGTTCAAATGCTGGGCTCCAAACCAATGCCTTCATTTCCAATTCAGTACAGACAGGCGTCCCCTATCAGCTTGCACATATATAAGCAAGAAACCTTTCCAGCATGTTGGATTTGCTTTTCCAGCAGCTCTTTGGAAATACCTGACACGTCCTGATTACACATTTTGCCTAGCAAAGAGTTTGGGTTGGGAATGGATTATTTTTTTTTCCCCTAACTAACTGCAGAGCACTGAAGGTGTGATGTGCTGTGAAGCTCAGTTTGCACAGCCCCTGCAAACACATCCTGCAGAAGGCCAGGTGTTCGGGGAGACAAGCAACATCTGGAGAGGAGTTGAGCACGGACAGTGCCACAGCTGCTCCTCAGTGCGGTGGGAATAGAAACATTTGTCTAGTGTTTCATGAAAAGCTCCATCAGACAGCAGGTTTTTAGGGGAAAAAAAGACAATAAAACATCCTTCTCCACTGTGAGAAAGATGCATGTGTTACTGGGGAAGCAGATACCATCATCTGTGTCATCAAAACATCCACAGTTCACACATGCAGACGCAGAGACGCGCGCACAAAGGCCTTCTTCATTTTTCTAATTCACACTGTGCGCCCAACAGAAACGGCAGTAAATGGGTCTCACATTCTCCTTTCGAATCATCTTATTTCTTTTGGCATTCTTCATGGATAAATTCCACAGGGGTGTTTTTTTGCTGTACAAAAGAAACAGAGGCAGTAAGAGGAAATGTACCAGACCGTTTCAAAGCTGGATTGCTGCTGCTCGATGATTTTATCCTCTTCAAATGACAGGTGAGGGGAAGGATGAATGGAAAAGGACCATACAATAGAAAAGTCGACTTAGGCAAACAATAGGTGAAAGTATATAATGTAAAAGGTGACATTATGGTGCCTAGTAGGCGTACAGAGAGAAGAGTTCGTATATACGTATATTCAGAAGTAGTGTGTTTGCACACGCACGTGAATTCTCTGTATGTATCGTGTACGTGACTTATTCCGTGGGACTGACTCGTGTTCATATATCTCTTGATCTGGGGCAGGAGAGTACTGCTGATCTTGGCACTAACCTGGTATGGGCCCAGCGAAGTGCCCGCCCTGCGTGTCCCGCTTTCCCCTTCCAGCCGGGGCAGTGCCCGTGCCGGGCAGGAGCAGGCCAACAATGCTGCAAAGCCAATACCTCACTTACCTCTGCTGGGTGCTTTACTGTTCTACAGAAAACTGTGCTTGATTGTACCTTCAACAGGGAAACAACAAAAAAAGTCATCTGTCTATTTAATTCATTGCATCCTCCTCTGCAAATAGATACGGTTTGCTGATTGCAATTCCCTCTGTGAAATTCAGAAAAGAAAAAAACAAAAAAACAAAAAAACATAAATTGGTGTTAATGCCATTGCTGAAATGGGCTATTGCACCCACACCTTTCCCATAGCAAGGACACTTTGCTACCAGGCAGGCTGTAGTGCTGGGTGATTTCATTTTGTGGGAAGGTGCTGGGGGTGAGCATAGAAATTAAACCATTATAAAATTATATGCAGAAATGGAACTTCTCCAGGGTTTGCAGTTCAAGGTATTTGACCATTGACTGGCTGAGCCAGGACTTACGGACTTAAAGAGCTTTTACTGTGATTCTCAGTGTAAAAAAAAAAAATAATTAAAAAAAATAGTTTGTGTTGTTCTAGCCACAAATTTTTTAGGCCTAGACATAAGAATTTAAATTAAAATCCGTAACCAGATTTAAGGCAGACACATATTTCATTCACTTTTTAATCAAATGGTGTTTATATGATTTGTATAAAAACCTTTTAAAATTACTATTTAATAAACATTATGGTAGAGATTACGTTTCAGTAGCTTTTCTATTTATGAAGGAGCAACAACAAGAAAAATGAACAGAGAGCAGACTGGCTATGGGCAGGGAGAAACCCCCAGGGTAACCAAGGCACAGCTGGAGGTGCACGGGGCCTTGTTCACAGCAAGTGGACACTCCCTTGCTGTGTGCTGCCCTCCCCCTGGGGAGCTCACCCCGGGTTGCCTGTCCCCCGGAGGTGATGTGGGGCTGTGATGGAAACCCTGGGCACACACGCTCAGGGACACAGGGAGCTGAACCTACAGCATGGAAACTCTTGTTCATGTATGGGCTCCCTGACAAACATGAGCCAATCCATCAAGCTCCAGACACCTCCGGAGCAAATGAAATGTTGTTGCTGTCTCCTTACCTCCAGCTCGGTGGCCCCCTCCCAAAGCACACATGTTAAAGAGGGTCTTTAAGTGATGAAGGGTGGCCGGCAGCTTAGATAAAGATGACAGTGTAGCCACAACCTTGACAGCTCTTCCCTCACCCAGGAATAAAGAACTGATGCACAGATTGATACCTGGGGGAGAGGCTGTCAGTGAGAGACGGCAGATAAGCGACTCCATCAGTGTCAGACCTGTCCTGCTGTAACATCCCCTGTAAATCACTGCGGTTAAAGAGGCGGCGCCGCCAAAGCCGGGAGCAGAAGCAGGTAATAGGAAACCGGGCACTGCAGCAGATGTGTGCACCTGTGGGGGTAAAAGCCTGGTAGCTGGGCTGCAGCTGCCACCCAGGCATGAGAGGGAGGCAGGCACCCACCCTGGAAAACTGAAATCTTTTGTTTTAGCAGGAGCTGAGCTTGCGTTTGGATGGGCTGCCCGGCAGCTGGCAGGGTGGGGTGGGAAAGAGGGGGTGCCAAACATGGGCAGGTGCCCACCACCAGTATGTGTGTACATATGTTCCCACATCATACCCACCACCAGATCCTTAATTTAGGGGTGGAGGGGTGCAAGGGCATCTGGCACAAGAATAATCAGTGGCTGAGCAGACTAATGAAATTAATGTCACCATTCCCAACCTGCTCCAAGATGGGGATCCAGCCGCTCCAGCATGTCCTCAAGAGCTGACTGCAGTCGTGCACACACCCTCGCTGTTGTTCATCCCTCCGTCTTTGAAATATTCCTTTGCTTTTGAGTTTAATGGGAAATTTTTTCAAATAATGACTTGCTCTCTGGACAGCTGGGGGCTTGGCAGTGAGGGGGAGCCATGGGGCTGAGCTAATGAGTGGATTCGTAATTAATTAATTGCAGGCAGGTGCAAGTAGAGCCTCCCGTGGTCTCTCTCTCTCCTCTGTCTCTGAAGAGCTCCTCTGTCTTCTGGAGCCTGATGCTATCAGCAGTTGTCCAAGGGGATTGAGCAAAACCTGGTGCTGGCTTTGTCACGGACAGTGACTTTGGCAGGCAGGGTGGAGGCTGGTGTTCACATCACCTCCTCATGGGGACTGTGGAGAAGCCTTCCCGTTGCAGCATGTTACTTTTACATCTCTGTATCTGACGGGCTCCCTGTGCTCAGACCATGACAACTGGCACCCATTAAGGCACCTTCTCTCCAGCAGGCAGCTCCCCACAGCCCCTCGCTGAGGAAGTCAGATTGGACTCTGTACTGTAGCTGCACAGGCATAGTTCACACCTCCCAACTTTACTGCCCCACCCCTCAAATGAGCCAAACTCACCCAAATGTGAGAGGTGAACTCCCGAGCATTGGCTTCTGGTGAACGGAGTGCGGGGGACCCCACTGCAGCCAGTGCCACCACTGCTGTCATGCAGCCTCCTCTCAGCCTTGCTTTGGCTGCTCCAGTGGGTGCTCAGCAGAGCCCTGTGGGTGTAAATATGGAGAGGACCCCAATTTTGGTCCATACATGATCACATTGCATTGAATTCAATAGATCCATATTGTCACTCGCACTGATCAGGTAGGATTAGGCTTTCCTATCAATGCCTGTTACACACAGCAACAGATTTAAGGCAACAAACTCACCATGACTAAAGCAGTTTAATAGGAAAATAACTAATCCTTAATGTGTTGAGAGGGAATAACTGCTCTCTAGGCTCCTGTATCATAACTCCATTGCACCACTAATATCTGAAATGGAAAGCACTGAATTAAACACTCAGCAACTCTACCCCCGCCTTGGCCTGGGTGCCAAAAATCAACGGAAGAAATACAGCCCTGCTTCCTTATGCTGCTGCAGTGGGTGGAGGGCTGCAGGATGAGCCAGCGTGGGCTGTTGGCTCAGGACTCTGCTGCAAAAGACTTTGCCAACATTTCCTCAGTTAAATGTTTACAAACCTGGAGGAAATGGCTGTCCCAGATGTTGCTGATGATTTCCTATCAGGTCCCTCCTGGCGTGGTGCAGAGGTGCTTTGTCACTCTTCAGATCAGCTGCCAATCTCATGCTTAATAACAGCCCTGACTGACTTCTTTACAAATACCATCAAAATTTCTAGCACTATTTTTGCCTTCCTGGTCTCTCGGGTTTATACAGAGACTAACTCTGGCTTCAAGCCCAGCTTTCCTTGCAGCCCTGGAAGCACAATCCTGAGCAGACTGGCCGTCATCCGAGGCACAGTTCAGCTCTCCCCTTGTCCCACCACCTCTCTGACAGGCTGTGCTGGACAACACAACAGAGCCAGCTGCCCCTCAGAAAGAGCTTCCCAGAGGTGTCCTGCTCCACAAGCAAAGGGGATGAGCTCTTCCAGCAGCCTTCAGGGACGGCTGCTGCCAAATGAATTTCAACCTCATATTTTAAGAAGACATATAATGTGCTTACCAGAGCTGGGGAGCCCTTTATACTGCAGCAATAATCCAGCACTCGGCCATGAAATCCTCAGCACAGTGTCACATCCATCCCTTTCAGCAGAGGAGTTTTATTAACTTAGGGTGTGAAAAGTTTCAGAGAGCAAAAAGTCTCTCTCTCCCTCCGAGAGAAATAAGGATGATTTAAGCAGTCTGAGTGTATTTGAGATGGAGAGAGAGTCCCTCAGCTGACACATCAGAGGGAAAAACTGTAAGCCAAGGCTGCATTTATTGAAGAAGGAAGCTGGGGCTGTGTAAAGCCAACCTTTTTAAGCACTCCACAAGAACATTTTAATAAAAAACACAACAAGCCCACAACAAATCACAGCTTGTAACAAAAAAAAAAAAAAAAAAAAAAAAAGTGAAAGGCAGGAGACTGTTTGCATCTTAAACAAAGGGAGAGAAAGGGATCAGCCCTGTCCTGCTGAGGAACAAGGCGTTAAATTCACAACTTCAAAACTACTTTCAAGTTCTATTCAGAAAATTGGATGCAGGAGTTTGGTGGTCATTAGCTAAAAAAAGTCAATTCCTGTCAAGTTTTGAAGAATCGTCTGAGCTTTAGGAAAAGTGAATTTCTACTCCCCTCCCCTGCCCTCCATTCCTGTACACAGAGCAAAGCCACCCCAAATACTGCCTGTGACATGCTGCAAATCATGCTGGGGAGCAAGGAGGGGGGCAGCCACCAACCCAGCCCCAGGAAGGCCTGCAGAGGCATTGAAGCTTAAAGAAAATGAAATTTATAGTTGGAGCATTAAAATATTAAAGGGCTTGAAAGAACAACCATGAATCTGATATTTTTTTGGGGGGGGGAGGGTAGGAAAGGCAAGTCTGTCATCAGGCAGAGACAAACGGCTGTGGAACTTGACAACTGATATAAATCTGGCAGGGAAGAAGAAATATAGCCCAATCAGACCCAAAAATGAAAAAAAAAAAAAAAAGGTGATGAAAATATTTTGGGGCATAAAAGACTGAAAAGGCAAGGGAAAGAGAAAGAAGATAAGGAGTTGAAAGCAGAGAAGTGATTATAAAAATAGCATCAGAAGTAGAGATGGAGGTAGAGGGGAGAAGTTATTGAAAATTACCAAAAGTGCCCTGATGGCACAAGTATTTTTGATATGTGGAGGGAGCCCCTTCACACAGCCCATGGCATCATACGGCATGCAGGAGCAAAACCTATTTCCAGAGGGAGACCAGCACTCCTTGGGAAAATCTACATGTGGCTCCCCATGAGCAGCAAAACCCTCTCCTCAGCTGAGTGTGGGGTCCTGTGAGATGTGGCTCTGGGCCGACCCCAGAGCTTCTCTGGGAACTATGGCCAGTTGCACAGCTCGGCCAGGCTGGAGATGCTCTGAGGTGCAACAGGCCATCAGGATGGCCCTGTCTGGCCCAAACCTTTCACCTCAGGTCACTGGAGACTCTCACCATGGGATGTACCTTGGTGGCAGCCATGTCCTACTGAGACTGTGACAAATGGAGTGGGATGAGGGATCAGCCCTGTGGCATTTCAGGGGCTGCTGCCACACTGTGTTGAGGAGATACTGCAACTCCAACCCCCAGCCACAACCACAACCCACCACAAGCTGGGAAACAGAGTGCAGTGAGGACCAGATTTATGAAATGCTGTCTGTAAGCCAGCCCTCCCTCCAAAACGCTAAACAAAAAACAACATTCAGATACATTTTGGAGGAAAACACGAAGCATCTGGTTCCCTTCGCTGGTGTACATAGCAAGAGAAAAGTTGGCAGTACATTTGATTACCATAGAAGAGAGAGCTATGCAGAAAAAAGCCACATTAGAGTAACATTGCCCAAAACAAAGTTAAATTTCTGCCTTGTTTTGAATGTGCTCATGGTGGAAATGTGAGCAAAGGTCAGCCCAAATTAATGAGAACTGCAAATGAATTGGCTGGGTTGGGACTGGCACCCTGCCACCACATCTTGCCCAGCAATTCTTTCTTGTTGATTTCTCTCTTTTGCTGGATGAGGAGAAATCCTACAAACACGTAAAAGAGCAGACCTGGCACTTCCTACAGGTGACATTTGTGGTTTTGACCAGGAGCCATGGGTTCACACACATCCATCCCCACTGCATCCCTCTCCTGCACCCAAGCAGGGTGGCCAGCCCAGCCCTCCACTGAAGGGGCTCCCCTCGTGCTGGGGGCCCTGCCAAAACCCCTCTGACCCTGCAGAGAGGCTGAGCCAAGCACTATGCTGGGGCCACCCATCCCTCGTGGCCTGGACAGGGATGGGGACAGGAATGAGGATGGGACAGGCAGGGGAGCTGAGCTGCTTCCAGACACAGGCTGCTCCATCACCACCGCTTGTTGCTGTCACTGCAAAAAACCCGACTGTCTGGAAGGTGCCACTTCCCCTGCCAACAGGCAGCAGGACATTATCTAAGCAAGGGTGACCAACATGTCTGCTTGGTTTTATGGAGCAAAGGGGGCTTTCCATGGTTCTTTCTGACACACAGGCAGTGTTTAACTAACTAAGTAGCTAAAAACTTGGTTTCAGTTTAGAGGGGAGGAGGAGGAAGAAAAGCACAGCCCTGGCTCTGGCTTTTCTCCTGGAAAAGAAAAGCCATCTTGGCAAAACTTGCTTTTCTGATCTTCAAATACACAAAACACCTCACTGCCAACCAAGCAGTTCCTTCACACTGCAAAGGGCTGGGAGGGGGGGACACAGAGGACATGCAGAAGTTGCTGCAGGCAAAGGCAGCAGCACTGTTAACCCTTTCCATGGGGCAGGCACCCCTGGGACTGTGCACCACAAGGGCTTGGGAGGCAGAGACAAAAGTGCATCAGCAGTGAGCCCCAGCCTCAGCACCCCCTGCTCTGCAGAGACCAGCTGCAGGCACAGGTACCAGTGAGGAGCATCCACATCTGGGCCCAGCAGCATTACAGAGCCAGTCACAGTGTCCCACTTAGACCTTGCTTCAAAAATAGTCCTTTTTTTACAGAGGAAGAAGTTAGTCTCCACGGAGTTCAAGATTGGAAAAAGCCTTAACCTCAAGTTAAAGGGGAGAGCTGGAAAAGAAGAGGCCCCTTCAAGAAGACTTTCAAAGGCAGTTTCAGGTCAGAGTGGCAGCCCATCCGTGCTGTGGGTGCTGCCCCAGCCAGGGCCACAGGCTGGCATGGGGTTCTGGGCACATAGCAGGGTAATTAGCCCTGCTGACGACGGGCAGATTGCTGGGGCTGCCCATGCATCTCCAAAGATCATCAAAACAGAGCAGTGCCATGCCTGGGATCGAGCTGCCATGATGCTTTGGGTGTCATGACAAAAACATTTAAATAGCAACCTGCAGCCCCCAGCAGGCCCTGCTACACAGCAATACCAGACTCTGGCATCTGAGGAGAGAGCTTTAACGTGACCTGCAGCTGAGCTGCTCTAAACTGGGGTTTATTTCAAGGGCTAAGGAGGATGGCAGGGCTGGGTTGAACAGCAGAGGGCTCAACAGGTGATCTGGGAGGACAGAAAGGGCTGCTGTATCTTGTATTGCTGGATATCCACAGCATGACAAACAGGACATTGCTCAATGACTTAAAAAATGAACACCTCTGCCTAAGGCTATCAACGTCGGGATAATGACAAGGTTGTGAACACAATGATGTTGCTGGAATTGAAGAGATTCAGCATCCTGACTCTGGAATAAGTGGTGCTGATTCTCTGATACTGGAGCTGAAGGAAAGATAATGCTGATGAAGTTCAGGGATGGAACAGCCGTGCAGCCACAGTGACTCATCACAGCTGTCCCAGGTGACTTGGCAGGCTAGGAAAATATTTGCACAACTTCAAGAAGCTCATCTATGTTTCTCCTGATGCCCAAGGGATGTTCTGAATTTGGATGGCAGTAGAAGGGCACCAAGCACGTTCAAGCAGAAGTGTTCTGGGTGTACAGGGATTTTCACATTTAAAAACCTCTGGTCAGGTGACCCAAACTGCACTACAATGCTGGCCTTGACAAAAAAAAACAACATTGCATTTTCAAACGAGAATTATAAAGCACCACCTCTTGACACCCTCACTCAGATTCATTCCAGCTCAGACTGCAAACACAAACTGCACTGTCAGGCCTGTGCCTGCACCAGGCTCCTCATCCTGCACCTCCTCCCTGAGTACAGTAACTACAGGGTTTGACCCACGGCAGGACAAGACAAGGGAGATCTGCAGTCCCTGTGTGGAGGGGGCCCTACACCCATACAGGGACTTCGGAGGCGCAGCACAGGACACCCACCTTCAGCCACATGAGGACATCATAACCTGCTCCCAAGCATCTGAGCATGAAGGAGGATCCCGGCACTTGGTCCATCGTTCTCCGTAAATAGGTTGTGGGGCTGGAACTGATGCCTTCTGGAGCTGCTGCTTATTGTGGGTGAGAAACGTTAGCCAGGATCTTAAAAGTAAACTTTTGATTGCAATTCCAGAGAGGAAGAATCTACCCAGAAATCATAGCAAAAGTAAATACATAAAATAATAAAATAAATATATAAAATAAGTAAAATGAAGGCTAGAATTGTGTTTTGGTGGCACTGAGCAGCAACGCCTTGGCTGGGGATGTGCAGCAAGGGCAAGAGCCCAGCACAGGCTTTGCCTCCTCAGCTGGCACAGCTCCCACCAGGGATGGGGGTGAAGAGCCACAGCAGCTCAGGCCCATGTCTGACCCACAGTCTGGGCTTCCTCTCCCCACCGCTGCAGATCCCACAGTTCTGCCTTCAACTCACACCCACATCAACGGATCCCTGGGCCTTTGTAATCCAACAGAACCTCACTCTGCAGAGGGCCCAGCCCTGCTGAGACAGGCTGCAGCCCTGCTCATCTCCTTCTCCTACCAGTCCATGCCCAATTTTCCTGACTGGTTCTTGCAGGAGCCCTACACTCAGAGGGCACTGACGAGGCAGGATGCCATCTTTATACCATTCCTTTGTTGCTCTGCTTTACAGTGAAGATTAGTTTAGGAAAAAAAGCATTATTTAAAAAAACCCTCACCTCTTTCTCTCTTTCCTTCCCCCCCCCCTCCCCAAGCAGTGATGGGGGATAATGAACTGCTGGGACTGTCACCCAAAGAGCTCTTAATGACAGTATTCGCTCTGTGTGTGTGTAGCATTGGCTGTTCTCAGAGCTCTCATTACGAACAGTTTTCAAGCTGTTCTGACTATTATCTGTTACAAAGAGGAACTCACTCTTAGCTGCCTATTTCCAGTGCTGAAGCTGGCCAATGTAATCCGCACAGAGCTGTGACACCAGGGCTGATGACTGATGCTTGTTCTTCCTTGCCTCTTCCTCTATGGTGGCACAGAAAGGCCAGGCTCTCCTTCCCTGTCCCTTGCCTCTTTTTCACCACGAGGATCCTTCTTCTTGTGCACTGGATTTGCAGGTGATGCTCCTCCAAACTGGCTAGCTGTGGTAACCAGAGTTGCATCCCCCCTGTGATGCTCAGCCTGTGGGTGCCCACGGTACTGCCAAGCCTGCACCTCCAACTGTCCGCTTTTGGGGGCTGAGAGTCCCCACCACAGGCTTGGCAAGGAGATGGGGGCCCAGCCTGAGCTTCATCTGTGCTGCAGAGACACCATGAGGACCCTTTGCCGTGAGACACAGTGTTTTGGAAGGGCAGCTGAAATTTTGCTGGTGTTAATTTAGGCTCGGTCTGCTCACTGTTAACTTGGGGCTTGCTGCGCTTTTTGTGGCTTCTTTTCCTTAAAGAAAGCTTATTTTCTCTTAAAATAAGGCGAGAAGCAGCTTGGCACCACAGACACTTTAAAGATGTTTGAACATTTGCAAGAGGAAGCAAACACAATTTTTAAACATTATGAAAAGCACCTTGAGCAACAACTCCTCAGCAAGAGCCCTCGGCAGGCAACATCCTTTGCCGAAGGAGCGCGTCAATTGGCCCGGGGAGTCTGAGGCTCGGGGTGTCCCTCCACACCTCTGTGCTGCACCTCGAAATCCTGCCCCTGGCACACTATCCAGGTACTGAGTGGCAGATGAGCTCTGCTGAATCACAGCATTATTAAAAATGACAAGGGGTAACCTGAGGCAGCTCCTCCCAGCAGCCACAGTCACCTGCTCAGGAGTCACTCCTCAGGAGTGGCTTATAAAAATAAAGAGGAAAGTAAGTTTGCTACAAACTTGAGCTTTGTCAAGTGAGCAGGGGTTCCTCAGCCACTCCTGAGTCTCACTGAGGATTTCAGGTGTCATCTCACCACACCCTTCTCACATGAAATTGGGATGTGGTTTGGCTTTTTCTTTCCCCAAATGAGGTTCTCCTATTAAAACTTTAGTTTTCTGATCAATATAAAATTTGAGACATGGCTTTATTTTTAAGGAATAGTGAGAAAAATTAGGGGTGGCTATGTACAAAAAAAAAAAAAAACCATCCTGCTAATGTTGTCCACAGAGTTAATCTCTGAGGGTTGTTGGTTTTTTGTGTTTTTTTTAATAAAAAGCCATTTTCTGGCTAAAAGTCTTTCCTTTCTAAAATTTTTACTCTCCCTACATGCCTGTCAGTCTTCCCCTGTCTTCTCCTTGTCCCTGCTGACCCAGTGCCAGGTTCCTTGTGTTTCCCCACCCATTTTTTTTAGCAGAGCCCTGTCCCCATCAGCCAGCCGGCCACAGGCACACAAATCACAGCTGCGGGGAGCAGGAGGACCGATGGCCAGCAGAGACCATTAGATCATCTCCCCTGACCTCTCCCTGACGCAGGGCCGAGTCTGGAATCCAATTACTCCTGTACCGAGACCGGTAACTCCTGCTTGACTGAAGTGTATGGCACAGAAATGCATCCTGTCTGGGTCTAAATGTATCAAAGGCAAGAGAATGCGCTTCTCTCCTGGGTAGTTTAATCTTTATTAACACACACTTTTTAAAAGGTCTGTTTGATTCCCAATTTGAATTCGTCCAGCTTCAGCTTCCAGGCGCGGGCTCATGTGATGCCTTTCTCCTCTAGATTAAACAGTCCTTTAATACCTGCCTTTCTCTCCCCATGAAGTCACCTCACACAGCACAATTAAGTCACCTCTTGATCTTCTTTTTAATAAGCTAAACAGGCTGATCTCCCCTGGTTTCACACCATAAGACATTTCCCCCACCACCTCCCAAGGATCAAGTCTCTAATACTGCCTGATCCTGTGTGGGGGGGATGTGTGGTGAAGCAGCCCTTATGAAATTAAGCAGCTTGCTGGGAGATGGCAGCCTTTTCCCCCTGTCTGCTCCCCCAGCCAAGCTCTGTTTTTGGGGAGGCTGCTTATGGGTGTTCAGTGAGGTTTCACACCTCTCCAGGCCCTTACACACACACATCCCCCAGTCACTGAGTGATGGGGAGACAGTACCACAGCTGTCCCCACTTGCCAAGATGCATGACAAAATTGAGGGCTGTTTCCCAGTGCAGGGGAGTTGGGTGTGCCCAGAGCAACCCTGTGCTTTACAGCCAGGGTGGGAGAGGAGCCACGGTGCCACAACAAGCCATTCCCCATCAAGTTTAGCCATCCCTTGTGGTTTTTAAATGGTCTCAGTCCCAACACTCACCCCATCCCTCAGAGAGGAGGTCAGGACACCTGGGTGCCAGAGAGCAGGCGGCAGTGCCTCCCCCCTGGGGTATCCTCTGCATCCACTAACTGAAACAAGCAACAGGACAAGGCCTTTCCTCATTCAACATTTACCTTGAAAACCAATAAATCTCAGCATTGGCCAAAAATCGGAAATCAATGCACATGCAATGCTACACACACACATTCTTGGCAAGAATCATAACTTTTGAACTGGTTTTTAATGAATTTCCTTCTGAACCGGTGCCCAGGTGCCTCCACCAAGGAATGCAGGGATGGGCATATTTTGGGTGATGCAGTCCTATGGCTTGCCAGCCCACAAGCTGGATTTTAGCCACAGGCTTCAGCAATACCATTTCACACACCATTCTATCAGCTTAGCCAGGAGAGTACACAGAGCCCCTCACACTCTCTGCCTGGTATTTGTGCTGCCTGTGAATCAATTACAGCAGAGGCACTGTGTGCATTAAGATTGCTGCTTGGCACGTATTTCAGCCATGATATATGTTGCTCTGCTCCCCAAGAAATGACTTGGATAAGCCTCCAGGAGGTCGTGTCTATCAGCGAGGTTTTTATTAGGTGAGCTGTGCCCATTCTGACAACAGTAAGGGCTACCTGGCAGAAAATAGTAAGCCATTTCCCTCAGAGGGGACTAGCCCCAAATGAGTTTCCCAGTCTCACTTTGGGAACACAGATATTAAAGGGACCAGAGAGTATCATTACTGCCAGGTGATAAAAGCAACCACTATTTGTGAAGACTGATGGCCTTTGTAAAAGCTCCCAACAGAAGTTTCATTCTGCACAGTGGATAATAACAGCCACCTTGGGCTGAAATCCCAAAGCAGCTACATTTTCCAAGGCTACAAAAGTGACTTCAGGATTCCTGGCGCCACATTGCTCCAGCATCACTTTTTGGCAGTCACAAAGCCCAAGATCAGTTAATATTGCCTCCCTGTCTCAGCAAGGGTGGGGTGCCAGCAAGAGCAGAGGCTACTTCATGCAGAAAAGCCAGCAAGCAAAGCTCCTCCTTTTATCTTCTCCCTTGCGATGGGGAGAGGAAGTTTAAGCCTCACTCTCTGCCACTAAAATAACTGCCAGCTTGGCATGTCATGAAGACGTGATTGCACCACACTGCAGGCATGACCTTCCACAGCAGCTCATTATGCTCAGTGAGGAGGCTGCACTTTGCAGCACCGTCTCCAGCCCGTTTTCACCACACCTGGCAATTGCAGTCTCCTGTCTGGCAACCACAGCCCCCTGATGGCAATGGGACTGGCCCCAGGGCGAGGCAGATGCTGGGATGTTTTAATTACCTGCTACCTTCTTGGCCACAGCCACATCAAGCAGGCATCTGCCTCAGCTAGGAAATGGCCTCCCTGCTCAGAAGGCACTGATCTTTCCAGGGTTTTGCCCATCCCTGTGCCAAGGCTCCACACCAAGTACAGAACTGCCACCAGCTCACCTGAGAGCCTGTCAGATCCCCACTCATCTACTCACCATCTTAAAAAATAGTTACTTTCTGTGACAATTTCGTGCACCCCTCCCTGTTCCCATGTCATGCACACACCGATGACCTCACGAGAGCCCAGAGGGAAGGCATGGCAGTGTGGAGATGCTGAGGCCGCGATGTGCCATCACCCCACCCTTGGGGCTGCCCACAGGGGCAAACCTTGCAGCCAGAGGCAGGATCTGAGCCCCGGGGCTGCTTCCCACCAGACTGCCTGCCCTGGGTCAGGGCTGAAATGGTGGCACATTCACCAGAAGACAAATAAAAAAGCATGAGCGCCCTTGAGCTCTGCTTTTTGCTGTCACTCTGTCGCTGTTGGCGCTGCCCCCCCCCCCACCGGCGCAGGCTCTGGGGGGCCAGGCAGGGTGCGGACCCCCCGCACGCAGCCCGGGCCGGCGCTGCCCCCCAGGCAGGGGCTGGCGTTGGTCGCTGTCACCGCAAGATGCCCCTGCTGCCGCTGACACTCACATTCAGCCCTGACACCCATTCATCCAGCTCAACTGCTTTTTTCTGCGCAGGTTTTCTTGGCTGTTTTCTCTAGATGAAGATTTTCTGAAGACTGCTGGTTCCCTTTGTAACCTTTCAAGAGCCCTCTCTGTATGGATTTCTCTTCACATCATTTCCAACAGATGCAGGTAATAAAGTCGCAGCAGATTTATGACTGTGAATCTCATTATACCTATCTATCCATCAGGAAAAGGAGCTGTTTTTAAAAGAGGCAGGAGATGGATTTTGCCTTTATTTATTGTTTAAAAGGGGGAAGAAAAAGAAAACCTCTTTCAATCCCTTCCCAGCCCTTATTGTGTAAAAACATCCTCTGAACTCACCAAGCACATGCCAACGTCAGGACACAGCGCCGCGGCTCTTTGGAGAGGAGAGAGCAACCAGCTCCACATCTGTGCACCTCAGCCACAGCAACTCAGCTAGCACCAACTTCAGGCCCAGCCATGGTGCTGCTGTGAATGACAATCAGTCCAGGAGGGCTGTGCTGTTAGAGAAGACCTGTGAGAGACAAGTTAAGATGGCTTGTGAAAAACAATGGCATTTCACTGCTGCTGCCAGCTCATGAATGTAAATGTTGTCAGCAAGCAGCAGGATGGGACAGAGCCCCCAGAGCGCCCCACCCCCCCCTCCCCCCATTGCCCTAGCACAGACCCCACACCACAGCCCACTCACCCTGGCAGTGGTTTGCCACAAAGGACAAAGGCTGCAAGTGAAGGATTAGGCAGCAGGAAAAGATCCAGGGGGACTGACAGCCTTCAGCAACAGTCACATGTCAGGGAAGAGGTGACAGTCCCCCACCCATCCCAGGGAGCATCTGGTGAGGCTTCCTGATGAGCAGTCGCTCCTGGGTGCTCCGTGTGCAGCCAGTTCCTCGCCTGTTCCCATGCTCCCCACTGCTGCTTTCCCAGCAGCCAAGCCAGCTCCTCCAGGGAGCTCCCATCTGCCCATGCCTGCAGGGTTGGGGGTTCTGTGCTAAGATGGGCTGATGCTGGTGACACTTAGAGGCAAAAGCTTCTGGATGGTGTCAGAGAGGGTTAAATAAGCACATTAGCAGGATCCAGCCTGGTAGATCATGGTAACAGGTCATGGGTTTGACATGTCCTTCAACCACATCAGTCTGGGATTCATAACTGCTGAAGTCCCCGCTTGGGAAATACATTTTCCAGGCGTGGTTCCAGCCAAATGGCGGCTTTGCAGGCCTATTGTCACGGTGATTTTGGAGCTTGTTTGCAAATGGTCAGAGACCTATCCAGCATCTCTCCCAGCACAGCTCTTTCCCGAAGCGCCCAGCAGCCCCTCCTCTTCCCAGCCTTGGAGCTGGAGAAGCCCTTGGGCTCATCCTGCAGAAATGCCCAGAGCTGCGTTGAGTTACATTGTCCAGGGAAGGTCAGAGACTGGGGCTGGGGAAGGGGTACACCAGGACATAATAGATACCTGGTCAAGAGGACTCTGGTCACCAGCTTACAGCCACAACTTCAGCTCCAAAACGCTGGTGTCTGGGGCCTTCAGTCACCTCCTGCTCTGTTTTGGAAATACGGAGCCTCTTTTCTCTGCAAATGTAACAAATCAGTTTTGATCTTCCTCGTCAGTGTCTTTTGCAAACACACATCCCAAGCGACATCTCTGCTTGTACATCAAAACACTTGGCGAAACAAAGCAGAAACCTGTTCTCCCTGTCAACTAAAAAATTAATTAGGAAAGAACCCTGATTCTGAACAAATAAACAAAAACCCCACCTCTCTCCAGCTCCTTAAGCAAAAATCTCCATGAAAGGATTACCCTCTGGTGACCTGTCACAGTCATTTCATTTGAAAGGTGACTGGTCTGTAGCTGAAATGTCAGTTTACCTTGTAAACACTTTGTTTTTACAAAAGAACAGGGAAAGAACCCACCCTCAGCCATGACTGCTAGAAATCATCACTGTTGCACGAAGGAAAACTCCTCATCAGCCTATCTGAAAACGCTTGTTCATGATGCTAAATATTTTGTTTCACACTGGTCTAGTCTGTGAGTCATGGGAGGCATGACCTGTGTTCAAAGAGTTTAGAAGCTGGTGTGAGTGTAGCATAAACTAAGGCCTTGGTGAGATGGGACCCTGCTTGCAGTACCCCTGGGTTTGCTGGGCCCTGCTTTTCACTGCCTGGACACTGCAGCCCAGGGCCCCTGCCTGGCTGTGTATGTGTAGAGCAGCAGAGAGACTGGCCCTTCACACCGCTGCTTTCACCCCTGCAAACCCCTGGTGAACAGCAGTGGCTCAGAGAAGCAGAGCATCCTCGGGATGTGCTGGAGGAGGAGGGATGGACTTTGGGGAGGAGTGGCTGGTGGGCGCCCGGCTGAGCATCAGCCGAACAGCAGCAGTGTTGGTGCAAGAGCTGCAAGAGCCAGCAATTTGTCCAAACCCAAGCTCTCCACAACCCAGGTGTTCCCATGCCACTGTGCCAGCAAAGGGCCTGATGCCAGGGTGTGTGGCTCTACAATGTCCCCTTGGTCTCAGTAGGATGGAGCAGCAGAGACATGGATGGAGCATCTTGCCAGTGGTGAGCTGGAAGAAAACAGGGAGCTCTGGCTCTACTGCAGGCTGGCAGTGACCACCACCAGCACACCAGCTCCTGCCTCCTCCCATAGCACAGCATAAAATAGAGCTGATTGAAGTGTTTTGGTGCAATCTACAGAGACTTCAGTGCAAGTCAACAAAAATCTCTTCTGCTTTAAAAAAAAAGCTGGTCAGGAGCACAGACAAAGTCTGATTTAGAAGCAGGGGTTGGGGAAAACAATCCACAGAGAAAAGAGACAACAGTTTTGGCCAACACACTGTGGTCTCCATTAAATAAAACAACCTGTCATTTGCATTCTCTTGGCAAGTAACTAGACCTGAACTTGGCTGCACACTTGATGATCCACCATTACTTTCCAGGGACGAGGTTGAAATATTCTTACCCCTATTCATTAGTCCAAAGTAATTCTCTTAATGCCACCAAACCAGCCATGGACAAGATCCTACACATAATGTCATTGGCAGTATTGCTAAATTAAATCCCTCTGCAAGCAGCCAGGGGAATCAATACTCACAGTAATTTGTCCTTCCAAGTTTTCCTCCCACGCCACCTTATTTGTGGTGCCCATCTGCACCAGCTCCATCTACCTCAGCAGTGTGTGGCTAAAGGAGGATCCTGAGGTCAGGAAGGTGCCCCAACGTGATGTTCTACCTCTGCTACCATCCTTCATTTGGGAGCCACCTCCCAGTCCCATGGGCAGCACCCCTGTGCAGCCTGGCTGTACACTGTGGGCTGGGCAGGCTTTACTGCAGGACTAATTAGGACCTCACAAAGAAGGATGAGGTGCTTTCCCCTGGCTCTGTGGAGGACCCAGGGCTGATTTTATAACACACAGCAAAAAATAATCATGGCTCTTTCCAGTAATTGGAAATACAGCAAAACCTTCATTAAACTATTAGCCAGCAATTCAGCCTGTGTTAGGAGAGGCTGCCGCACCACGGCACACACGTCAGGCCATCGGCCAGCAGGGGCCCAGGGACAACCTGGTCCTTGCACATTAGCTGGAGTAAATCTTTATTGCTTCCTGAGCCCTTCCTTAGGACCACATTAAACATCAATATTGTAGCACTCAACATCGCCAAATATTATATCAAATCATTAGTGGAGGGTTAATCATTACAAAAAGAGGAGGTCTCAGCTGACAACTCACTCATTTCCTACGTGAAAGCACCATTATTACCTCAGCAGCACAAAGCTTTGGGCTCGGCTGCACCTTTTGCTTCCCAAATGCATCACCGTGGCAAGTAGGTTCATAACAACAGTGGAGTGGAGGGTGAAGGTGACCCTGTCTGTCTGCAGCCAGAAGAAGGGACAAGCCCAGAGGCCAGGCGAGCTCCGTCCAAATCTCCATCCCTCCCAGCCAGGGCAGGAGCCAGCTCAGTGGCAGGACAGAGCCTCTGAAACCAGGAACCATGCTTATGACCTACCCTGGGATCAGCCCTGAAACAGGGTCCCCATTGCAGCCACCGTCATCCCACAGTGCAGCAAGCCAGGCATCCTGTGGACCCAGGGAGGTCTGTGCAGCAGCGGGGGGAGGGTGGTTCCCTTTAGTGTTCAGGCCTGTCATAAAAAAAATATATATTACCAAGTTAAAATCCTTGTGTTTCTTTTCTGCTGGCATAATAACTTTGAAATGTATTATTGCTGAAAGACTCGCCTCTCTCTGCCAACAACTCCCTGGAGGGAAGCACTAGCAGAAGAAAAGAACTTTTTACAGCTTCTTCATAAAAGAAGTCAGCAACCCACTGGACCTAATCAGCTTTTCCTAGAGATGACTGGGACAGAGCCTCAGCAGCAGTAAACCAGTGTAACCTCATTGGTATCCCTTTGAAGTGAGTTTTTCTTACACCAGCAGACAATTTGGCCTGCTGGAGCAGCCAGGATCAGTGCACAGGAGATGGCTCCAGATGTGCTCTGTACCTTTGCTGTTCTCTTCTACTGATGCAAAAATCTGTGTTGCTTCCTCCTTTGCCAGCTGTACTAGGAAAGGGTGGAGCACCAATATTGCAGCCCAGGAAGAAATAATAGAAAAAGAGAAGCGTTTAAGTAAAAAACACTCACTAACTCTATAGATCTCCTTACTGGGTCAGCTTGCCAATGTATCAGCACAGCTGGATAGTGTGCATAAAGAGAACCCACAGTCAATTTAGGATAACAGCCTAAATCAGGTGCCTTTTAGGCTGCTTTTTACACTCAGCTGCAAAACACTAGTGCCAAAAATTTCAGTGAGAGCCACATTGGTGGCTGGTCCCTCCACCGCCAGGAGCTGTGCTGTCTACAGGAGAAGACTTCCATTTCAGAGAGCACCTCACAGCCTCCAAGATTATTTTCCCTGCTTGCAGACATAAAGGCAGCCACAGATGTGGTTACAACTTTGATTATTATTTTTTTTAATCATTTGAGAAAGCATCTTGCCAGAGAACAGTTGGAAATTACAGTCCTGAGCAGAGGCAGCTCAGCTGGCAGTCTTCAAAATAAGGCCATTGTACTAGGTGCTTAAACTGGAAAAGTGAATGTTTTTTCAAATAGGCAGTAGTTAAAAAACTGATGCTGTCCTGGGGTTTTGTAAGTAGGCAAGAATCTAAGGCATGAGGTGGGGCTGAGCTGCGCAGCTCTGCAGGACAAGGGTTGGCCCCAGCACCCCCGTGTCACTTTGCCTTGCTGCACCCCAGTTTCCTTCACCCAGCACCTCTCTCATCCAGCACTATGTTCCAACACAAGTGGGAGAACATCCTGGTTGACAGGTCAGGGATCTCAAACCATGTTGCAAAAACTGGATCCCAAAGCTGTCGTTTCTGGGGCACATGCTGGTTGCACCCAAGGAACCAAGCAGTGTGTGGCAGTGGTCTGTGGTAGACCATGGGGGAGTCCTTCCTTTCCTTCAGTTCCTAGTGGAGAAATAGAAAGGCAAGTGCAATCAGTTTGGCATGTAACTATTTACTACCAGCACATACAAAAGACTCACAACAGATCTCCTCCCCCACCTTTGGCAGACAGCCTACATGTTGGCAAGCAGAAGATGTTATCTTAAGGATACACTGCAATATCCTGAGTCATGCTGGAAGTTTGAATCCACCAGGAAGCCTGCTGAAGTCAAGGACCTAAGGCAGGGACACTGCCTTCTTATGTGTTGCTCATGGTGACATTCACTGGCATGAATCCTCCACGCTGAGGGGGCTGACAGAGAGCAGTGCTTCACCTGCCTGTTCCAGAGGGGGGGAGATAAAAGAGCCCAGTTCTGGGCCCCAGGACTGAGATTACAAGAGCACTGGTCCTTCAAAGCTCTGCCCCCATCAACTGGGCTTAAATTGACATCTCCAGCTGAACCTCACCTTCCTGTGCAGGGTCCAGGGGGGCAAGCAAGGCTGCTGCAGTGGCTGTGGGGAGATGGTGTGAGCCAGGGTACATGACAGAGGAGTGAAGGCAGCAGAGCTAAACTGATTTACATCAGCTGAGGAACTAAAGCATGGTTGGGCAACAGAGCATAGCAATTCAATGGAAGAATAGCAAATTCAAAGCCCAGCATTAACACAACGCTCAGCTGAGCAACTCAAGGACTTCAAGGAGAAGAAATTCAGACGATGCAGCCGCCTTAAACCAGGAGGATTTGGCAGCTGAGGGCTTTAGGTTTGTGTCCCTATCAGGCAAATTTGGACTTGGCCAACAGAAACCTGAACATTTATTGGGGGCAAGAGAGGACTCCTGCTCCCAAACTGTAAAGTGTTCTGTAAAAGCAGATACTGGTTTCCACTATTTCAGTAACAGTCACTTTTCAGAGCACTCAGAGCTCAGCAGAAATAAAGCCACACAGCCTGTGCAGAAGAGGCTGTGTACCTCAGTGGTCCTCAGCAAACAGCAGAGCCCAAACCATGATCCATGCTTTCATCCAATTGTGGTGCAGCAAGTCTTCAGCCATCCCTGGACATAAAACTAGTGTGGAGGAAAATGCTCCACCACTGAAATCCACTTGAGGGAAAAGCAGGGCTCAAGGGATGCCCTGCTGTCTGCAACAGCCCAGTGGTCCCAGCTGTACATCAGGACCATGTTTTGGGGTGAGACAGACACAAAGTATCATCTACATGTCATGTTCATCTAGAAAATACCAGATGGATTTAGCAGGTTTGTAGCAGCTGTTAGATGTTGCAAGGAGATACTGAAGGACAGAATCTCTACCATGCCTGAGTACCTCAGCAGATAACCTTAAGCATTAACAAAGGAGACACCCTTCTTTTTGCCTGTCTTCATCTTTCAGGCATTGTATGTAGTTATGCCTTTGTCTTCCAAATTAAACAGCCCTCTGCTCCCAGAATTCTCATTCTTAAGTACTTGGAGATGATGATCGAGTCACCTCTTAACCTTTCCTTCGTTATGCTAAATTAGTTTAAACTTCCTTCATGGCTCCCTTCAGGGAAAGTTTTCTAGCCTCTGAACCATCTTCTTTTCCCTGGCAGCCCCTCAGGCCACACTGCCCCACCAGAGGAGTTGGCTGATTGAGCAGGAAGTCAAGGCTGATTAAGCAAATCACTCTGGAAGATGAGGAAACAGCTCCTGGCCACACCACTGGCGTGTCCAGAGGACTCCACAAAACCTCCTTTTCCCAACCCAGACATAGTGACACCCAACCATCCGTTCCTCTACGAGTGTCCTGGCTTCCCTGCCCTCTGCCCCTGCTGCTGCCATCGCCCCAGGCCCATCACACTGGCTGTCGAAGTACTGAGGGCACCAGGCACTGCTGTGTGCAACCGATTCTGCAAAGCAAGTAATTAACAGCTATAATTAACCTCTTTGATTACTCTGATGCAGTCCCAGCAAAACTCTGAGGTGCTTTTGTTTACTTGCTGTGCGGCAACGGCGTGATGGATTTAGATGAAGTAAATTAATAAATAGTCAGTACCCGTGGCAAGAAATAATTGGGAGGACTTAATGTCACTGATCAAGATATCAATTTAAAAAACAAAAGTTCTGGCAAAGCTTTTCTCCTTTTC
>NW_009952251.1:325347-325653 GCF_000747805.2 Chaetura pelagica
CTACATCCACAAACGAGGATTTCGATGCCGGCAAGGCCACCTCCCTGCATGCCTTCAAATCTCTCCTCAAAACCCATCTGTGCTTCCAAGACACGTGGCAGCAGCTGACAGCAAGGGTGACATTTTTCACGCCAACCTTCACCACCGCATGATTTCCTTCTGCTGTCCAGGCACCCGTTTTCTGCCCACTCCCCATTGCCTGCTGTCCCAGCCCCACACTTCTATCTTTAGCTCCACAGAGCAGGGTCTAGCAGGAGAGTTCAGGTGGCACCCATGCCTGCAGTGCTGCGGCTGGGCCGGGACGTG
>NW_009952251.1:326455-329664 GCF_000747805.2 Chaetura pelagica
CCGGGCCGCTGCGTGAGCCCCCAGCGCCACCTGGCGGGGACAGGCGCGTCCTGCGCCTCGCCCAGCGGGAGCGCAGCCCCTCGGGAAGTTCCCCCGGAATGCCAGGGATGTTTGGGGGTTTGATCTCTAAGATGATGCCATAAATACAGATATGACAGCCCACACTGTCAAAAAGAGAGCTAGGAAAAAACTCTGGCAGGGAAGTTTGTCTGAGCTGGCAACGCACTGTCCTTGCACACCCTGCCAGAGAAGGAATAGCCTCTAAAAAAACGCCCGCAAACATCCCACTCCCCTCTGGGCACACGAGCAGGATACACAAGGCACCCCGCAGGGCCTCACAGCGAGCTGGCATCAGGGCTGGTATAGCACAGTGTGAGGAGACCAACCCAGGTGGCTCCTGTGCCTTGGGCAGAGCCAGCAAGTCCCAGAGTTTGGCCAAGAAACCCAGCAGGGTGAGGAATATGTGCATCTTCCCTCCTTCCTAAACCCCGGTGCTTTAGTGACAGAAAGCCAGCTCTGATGCCAGCTGCAGCCTTTGTAAATAACTCTTTGCCTCTTTTCTCCTCAGCTCCTATCTTTCTTACAAAGATTCCTCACTAAAACACAGAAGGAAATGTTCACAGGTTTCTTTCATGAGTTCATAAGTTACAGTCTGTTGGCTATGCAGGTATAGTTACTTTATAACACCTATAACTATAGTTCCTTTTATCTTATCTGCTCTGTAAACTTTGAGAAGTGATACAGATAGATTGAAGGCTCAGGTGATACATTCAGACACTGTTCTCCTCTGGATATCATAAGGTTTGAGCTTTACACCCCGTTCCCCATGGAGAGTTAACTCTGCCAGAGAGGGAAGGTTAGATAGTTACTTCTGGCATTACTACTTGTCCAAGGGCCACCATATTTTGTGTTCTTATGGGGTCCTGAGTGCACACTTTGCATGGGGTGAGAGAAGCCTCTGCCCAAACCTAGTGCCCAAGTGGGCATGTTCTAGGTGGACAATGAGGGAAATGGGTTTGGTTTCCCCACCATCTACCAGAACTTCAAGAAAACAAGGTTCCAACCCAGAACATCACAAGCTTTGCATTAAAAAGTTAAAACAAGCAAATAAGTTAGTTTAACTCACCTTATTTTTTCAAGTCTATGGGGCAAGAGCTTTGGTTTTTCTCTACAGGCAGGAGATCAGCCACTTTTGTCCTTTCCAAGAGAGCAGAGCTTCTTGCTGAAACTTTTGGGAAAGCACAGCTGCTGTTAAGGGTAGGCAGCAGAGGGGCTCCACTTCTGCAGGATGGAGAAGAGATGCAGCCAGCCTCTGTGTTTCTCCAGTTTTGTGTTGACATTTTTATTCTGCATTGCTCCTTATCAGCTCAGGGCCAGCCCGGCCCACAGGCAGCTGATGATATTTCCAGTCATCAGCATTTTTCCAGTTGAGCTGAGATTAAGCCAGAGTCTTCTCCTAAGGACTCTTACATAAAAATGACTGAAAGAGCATTAACAGCCTCAGCAGCACCCCAGACTTTACTACAGTCTTGCAGTGCTCCTGCTGCCCTGGACAGTGTTTCAGAGCTGGTGCCACACACCATGCCTGCCTCTGGAAGGGGCCCATGGAGGGCTGATTGCAGAGCTAGCAGGGTACTGTGCTAGCACACAGCCCTCAGGCATTGCAGAGACCTTGCCTGCCTGCTTCCACCTTGTGAACCAACTGAAGCCAGACATCACCTGCCTCCTCCACACACCTTTGTGCCAAGGAAGACAGCAGCAAGTGTCAATCAGGGTCTGCCTGCCTGCCTCAGCAGCTTTGGCTCTGACCTTGTTTTTATGGAGGTTGTATCATGGATCCCACCAGCTACACATTTCTTCTGAGGCTCAACCCTGTGCCAGCCAAGTCCCTGCAATATCTTGCCTGGGTTTTAAGGGTGCTTGACTCCAGTTACCTTTGCCTGTGTGATCTAGGGTGTGAATGTAAATGCCCATTGAACCTCACTGGGCCCCACTGGGCCCCTGATTCTCAAACTGCTTTTGAAGGTCCAGTGCAGGAGTCCCATACAAAGGATGCCAAATGGTCTTAGTGTTTTTCTGCTCCCAAAAACCTCACCACTTTAAAGTCTTCTATTGCCAACTTTCCACAGAGGTATCAGCAACTTGACACATACACACCCAGTCTGCAGCCTGTGAAAGACCAAGGCTTAGGCATCCAAAAGGGCATGGAGAAACACATTTATCCACATACTACAACTGGATTTTGTCTGGTCTGAGCATGACAGCATGGAGGACAGGGCAAGAAAGTTAAGAAATGACAGCCTGACTTACAGATGTGCACACACTCTTGACTCAGCTCATGCCGAGGAGCCCCCCTTGAAGCCCCCTCCATCAGCACACAGCAAGGTGGCCTGTGACTTGCCCAGATGAATGTCCACAGATTCACAGCTAACAAAATAGGTGCTGGCATTTAGGAAGGCAGAAAAAAATAGCCAGAGTGTCTTGGCAGGTGTCCCTAATAAGAAATAATAGTAATAAGAATGATAACAACTATAACAATAATAGTAGGAAACAGTAATAAGGGCCTTGTGTGCTGCCAGCTGGACTGAAGTGCCCTTGCAGAGCAGCCCATCAGCTCTCCCCGCCCCAAAAGAAGTGCTGCAACATCAAATGGTTCCTTATCTGGAGAAAGCCAATGAGCGTGGGCTGTTCCCCCTGGTCTCCTCAGCCCCAACAAAATCTTCTGCCAGCAGAGAACAAATTGCTCACGTCATAGGCACTCACCAGAAATCAAAGCCCCAGCAAGTATTATTGCCCTGATGCTCTTCCCAAGAGGAGGCTAAAGCTGAGCTCTTTATCCCTTCTGTGTTCCCGCTTTCCCTGACACGCTTTGATTTTCTGCATTTGCAGGTAATTCCACTCCGTTTGATCATGGCTCACTCGCCTGTCTAATGGTTTTACATCATCCATCTGTCCTGGGGGGCAGTCGCCTCCATGGCAGCTTGCTCTGCCCGTCCTGCACACTTGGCTGGGTGTTTTCTCAGTGATTTGGCTTCAGAAACACATTTCCCTCATGGCCTTGCACGACCAGACCACAGAGGACATGGCAGCCTCAGCCCCTCCCCAGAGGTGAGGAAGCCAGGGCAGGTGAGGCAGGGCAGCTGGCACCTGCTGGGGACGCACAGGGCTGCTCTGCTGGGGCTGCAGGAGGAGCCACAGGCAGGCCCACA
>NW_009952251.1:330090-359550 GCF_000747805.2 Chaetura pelagica
GGTCTGCTCTGCTGGGGCTGCAGGGGGAGCCACAGGCAGGCCCACAGCTGTGGCTACAGGGGGGCTCTGGAGTCAAGTAGCTGCTCCAGCAGCCAAATGTTAGAATTAAAACTAGGCTTTGCGGTGCCTTGGGCTCAATGTGTTCATAAAGCTGAGGAGGCAATGTTGGTCCTGCGCCCTGCCAGCGCCTGCTGAGCCCTGGGGACAGCCGTGTCCCTGGGCCTGCCAGCAGAGAGGCTGGAGGACAGAATGGTGCTGCAAGCCTTTGACTTCCTAGCTACCCTCAAAGCAACCTGGCAGACAAGGTGCCCAAAACCTCATTTTGGATTCAAAGAGCAGCATTTACATTTCTCTGGGAAATCCCCTGGTGCCCCAGCAGCCCCAGAGGGGAGGGCTGAGGCCTGCAGCGGGCACAGCTGCCTCAGCCAGCACTGAGAGCCCCTCTCACCGTCCCAGCGCTGAGCCTCCCCTCTCCTCACTCCTCCAGGAAGAGGCTGTTGTCACTGCTCATCTCCGGGGGGTGCATGGGTTTGGGGAGCGACCTCCACCCGTAGTCCTTGGCATCAGATCCCACTGGATGGGCTGTGAGGGCCTTGGAGCTGCTGCCTGAGCCCCTGCCAGCCTGGGAGCACCACGAGCGAGCTCTGCGCGCTGCCCCAGGCCACAGTAGAAACCTGTGCATGCAGACCAAGCGCAGCAGAGCTGCAACCCTGTGCTGCCAGGATGAGGGTTTGGAGCTGTTATGTTTGCTGTATACAGCAAGATCAAAATATGAGCTTTCAAAATGACTTGAGATTAGCTGGAGGGAAACAACAGAGAGAGGAAGAGCAGCGCTGTTAAACCCTGCTGGATTTAACCACTTGCACAACACGCACACGCTGCCCTTCTGCAAAGCTGAGGCAAAGTAGAAGGCCTGGTGGGCTCCAGAAAACTGTGTCCTTGGCCAGGGGCACATGTGGCCTTTTCCTCAGTGGCCAAGGGTGTGCTGGGCTCAGCAGGGGCCAGGAGGGTCTCCCAGACCTAAATCTCACCTTCTAGCTGTGGTGCAAGATCTCAGCTGGGCAAGGGTACCCTGGTACCACAGCCACACCAGCATGCTTGCCTGCCAACTCCAGCGGGTCTGCAGAGCACATGCCAGCTGTTTACATGCTTAAGATATGCAGATGCATGAGGCACAGGCCTCAGACACCAAAATACCTGATTGTACTTGCAAATGAAGATGCTCAGTATTTAAGTGCACGTAATTTGCAGGTGCCATTAATTTTCCCCACAGTTTGGTGTCTGGTTTTAGCTGCAGGCGAAAGAGTTGTCAAGAGGAGAGCACACCTGCCAGTTTGAGGCTGCCTTAAAAGCAGCAACAAAACAGCTAAGAAATCCAGGACAAAACTAAGGGAAGCTGGTGAAGCCTGTAGAAAAGCCACACCAGCCGGACAGAGCAGCTGGTGCTGCTCACAGAGTCAGGGAGGCACAGCTGCAGTGACCCCACAGTTACCACAAGACCCATTCACCTGACAGCCCATTAATGCTGAAGCTGCTGCCAGACAATCTGTTTTCTCTCCTGAAGGAGAGCCCAGGTGATGAATATCCAACAGGAGCTTTTTCACCGCAAAAGAAGAAAAACCACAATCAACAAGTGGTACGATAATCTAGAAAAGCTTCTTTCCCATCAGCCTGTAATTGGAAACTGTTAAAAATGTTCAAAGAAGAGACAAGAATAGGAATAGAAAGGTTCATTACACCTGAACATGAGATACATTTTCAGAGCAGCAGTTAGGAAGGGAATGTCAACACGTATCTACAGATCTTGGGCAAATAAACACATCTTACCTAGCGTTGCCAGAGGAGGGCTGTTTAAACAAGGGGTAACTTTCCTAGAGAATGTGTAATTCTTGGCAGGGGATGGTGGAAGAGCTAGGAGCCTTTTACTTTCTGTGAGAGGCTTGTCACCTAGAACTGATGGAAACCGAAAACAAAAGAAAATATTTGCTCTGCTTGCAAATGGGATTTCTGCAGCAGGCAGATGACTTGCTGGGTCAGACCAGCCTCTAGGAGAGGTGGGGTGATTTGCAGTCATGACCCTCATGTAGGTGAAGAGGATCAGTTTTGAAGAAAAAAAAAAAAAAAAGAGCTTACTAAGACCTAGGATTCAAAAGCAAGATTCTCATTAGACATAAATAGTTCCTTGTGTTGCTATAGTGCTTTCTTCATATGAACTAGTCTAGATTTCCACCTGTGCTGCCTCCTCCCTCACATGGTATGGGAACTCCTCACAGTCACATACTTTCTCTTCAAGATGTCCCTGAGAGATAGGGAGGTGCTATTAGCAGCCTACAGCATCAAGAAGCCTGTGCAGGGGCACAGGACATTTCTGGTTTAGCCGTGAGATAACCAGGTGCCTCAGCATGGGGCCAGCCCCCCTCTGGACTTGGGCCTCGTCAGACAACATCAGAGCACACCACAAAGCGCTCGGAGAGGACCAGCGAGAAGTTGCTTGAGTTACTGAGCAAACCAGCACAGTGGGGGCTGTGCCAGCTCCCCCAGCTGCCACTGGGGAAGGGGCTCAGGGACCACAAGGGGCAGGAAAGGAGGAGCCCATCTTCCTACATGCACAAGCAGTAGTGCAGAGGAAGAAGGCAAGTGATGTTCTGCTTGTCAAAGTTTGCACTCAACTGTATTTGGTCGTAAGTGAGAGCTCTCATGACAGCTCTCTACAAGATAATCTGTGTTTTTTCCTCCAGATAGGTTAAGTGGCTCTTGGATTAGAAAGTGCTGAGAAGTGCTCCCTGTAGTTTATCTTTCCTAATGCTTTCTTTAAGATCCTGTTCCAGACAATGCAAGTGATGGCTCTTTTTATAAAACTCAGCCATAAAAGTTACATTAGGACAGGAATGGGGTAATGCAAGTTCACCTATGGAGATCTCTGTGAGCCTGGAAAGCAATGCATTACCTTGTCAGAGAGGGAATGGCAAACCAGTTTATTGTAAACTTTCAGGGTCTGCCCTGTAAATCATGTTCTGACACCCTGCCTCATTGGCTGGTAAGAAAAACCTCAAGTAAAGGGTCCTTTCTAGGAAGGACATGATAGATGACAGATAGAAAGGTCTCAAGCAAAGAAAGTGTTTGCAGAGGTTGTAGGAGCTCCAGTGAGCCTGGAGCTGTCAAAATCCAGGTTGTCAGGATAATTGAAGAAAAGCAATTTCCTAAAGAGTAATGAGCTAAAGTGAAGGAAATGTATTTCCTCAGCTCTGGAAACAGGATATACTGAATGATCACATAGTGGAAGAGCCTAGCAAGACATTTTGACATACATCACTCAGGCATTAAAGAGCTGAAGCCTCTTTAGGAAATTAAGTAATGAGGGTGAATAGGAACAAAGGAAAGTGCCTGTTTGGAATGGATGAAAGGACTCCAGATGTGTACACGGCTGTGACTGCTTCATATTGTTTGGGACTTTCAACCCTGGAAACAAGAGAGAGAATCCTGATGAAATATGCAAGCCTTCACTTGAATGCTATCGAGACAGAATCAAGCCTAATGTTAAAGCACAAACACAGAAAGGAAACACAAGAGGAAATGAAAAGTGAAAGAGAATCTCCCCTTGGAAAAAAAAAAAGTAATAAAGATATTCCACTTATCCATGCTTTCCCTTATCTCATGCAGCTTGGAGAGCATCAGTTCTGCACATGTGAGCCTCTGCTCACATTATACCACATATTGCAGGATGTAATTTCTGGGTTTGAAAAGAATAATTGGAACTGTGAGGAAACAGGTCTCTGCTGAACACCACATCCACCAGTGAGGCAGTGGGGTGACTGCAGAGGAGAGCAGGGCAGCTCAGACAGCTGCTTCTCCACTTCTACCCCAGGAATTCTACCTACTTCTATCTCTCCTGCATCAATCATGACAGCAGGATTATTTGAAGTATGACATGGACTCAGATAGGCTAATAGCAAGGAATAATCCCTAGATAAATAATCAGCAAATTACCTGTTGGAAAACAGGAAGAAGAAAACTTAATTCTCAATTGGTAAGAGTCTGACATATTTTACATAAAAATTACAGCCATAAACAAATTTCACAATGCAGGTCCTGCACAGTAATACTTTCCTTTGCCAAGCCATCTTCCCAGAGTAAACAAAAACCTCTGAGAATGCTTATCTTTGTATAAAACCTTGAAAGAATAATAAACAGAATTATGTCCAAAATAATACATAAAATGGGACTTGTTGGTTTTATAGCACTGAGAAAACCATGACACTTAATTCTCCAAGTGCAAGAGGTTGAAGCCATTTGCTCTCATTGATGTGTCTCTTCTATCAAATATCACCTTCCACTGCAAATCAAGTCCCAATCAGCTGGTGGAAAAACAGGAGGCAGAGGGAAAACAAGACTGAGTTATGAGTTATGTCCATGAGTGGATTTACTTTTACGGCATTAGATACAACCAAAGTAAAATGAAGGTTTTCTTTAACAGTTTTGATGTCTTTAAGAAGTATGCATCTGGGGGCACATTTCAATTACAGAACCAGAGAGTAAGATGGAGGGGACAGGGTGTTTAAAAACCACCGGTTTTCCAGCCAGGGACTCTCACACCTGGATGGCCACCCATATAGGACAGGGTGAGCACATAGGCTGGGGAAGCTGATAAGACAAGAGACAAACGCAGACCTGCAAGAGCTTGGATCCAATGGAGCATGTCAGGGTGTAAGGCAGCAAAATCTGCAGGGTGCCCACCAGAGGAGACAGCTGCCAGGCAGCATGAAGACAAGGAGAAAGATGCAGAGCAAAGAGTTTGCAAGGTGATCGTGAGGCCAGCTGTGCTGCCAGGTGCCACAGGGACAGTGAGGTTCATGGGGCCAGAGAGAACATGTGAGATGAGCTTCCAAAATGGATGGAGGCACCAGAACTGAAAGATGTATTTTTGTGTCACCCACTGATGCTGAACAGATTGAGTCACACTGAGTCACTTGCTCTTTTCTGCTGGTATCCTCCATCATTTTCTGTAGAGTTTAGATTACATTTATAGCCACTGGAAGACCCATGCAGTGTTTATCTCTTACAGACTTAGCTTAGAGCAGCCCAATACAGATTCTGACATTGGTTAAGAGCATAAGTCATAAAATCCAGGAAGACTCAGGAAGTGCAGGAAGAGACAGGTAGAAAGCTCACAGATAACTATCCTGTGTTACTGGGGGAAAATTAAAGAAAAGGGTGCCTGCAAATATTCAATTAACTGAGTAAAAGCTAAGCGGCCACCTGCCAGCCCCATGCTCTGTCACCTGGCAAAGGCAGATGGCAGCAGTGCTGCCTGTGGGCAAATCTGTCCAAAAGCAGGGATGTAGTGAGAGACACAGCTCACCAGAACTCTGCTCACAGTATCAGAGAATCACCAAGGCTGGAAAAGACCTTTAAGATCATCAAGTCCAGCTCCCCAAAGCAGAGGGCTGTGTGAAAGCAGCCTACATCACAGCAAACCAGGAACCAAGCTGAGCAAGACTACCAGCTTTCTAAGCATTTTTAATGGGAAATGATGTCTGATAAAGGCATCAACTTTTTGGCATGTCATCACAGGAAATTTGCTGCAGGCAGCCAGCTTTGCAAGGCATGCAAAATATAGCAGCAGTTTTGCTGAGTTATTCTAAGAGACGTTCTTTGTCAAGATCCTCATCTCCATCATCTTTGAAAGGGCCTACCTCAGACAACATAGATATTTGAACAAGAACTTGACTGATTCTGATTTCTTAATTAGGAGTATTAGTAGTAGCTCTGCCAAGCAAGGTTTTGTACCTGAGCAGAACTGGTAGAGATAAAGGAGCCAAGTGAAGAGGACAAGGTCTGACAAGGAACAATTCTGAGTTCTGGGAATCTAATTTTGCTTACCAGAATCTCTTCGGCAACAATTTTATTTGCAGTCTGAGGGGAAAGGAGATGAAAAAGACAAAAACATTGTACAGAAAGTGCAAAGCAATGGGCAAAAAAAAAGAGGAGAAATAAAACCCAAAAAGCTATATTGAACAGTAGGAGCCAAGGGAGAGCAGAAAAAATAAGATTAATAACAGAGGAAACTGGCTGGCTCCACTGAGCAAATGCTGGTTAACAGAAAAATTAAATTCTGCAGGATTAAACAAGGCATTAAACGGGATGAAAAAAAAAATATCCAAACAGAAACCAACAACAATCAAACAACAACCAAGGGCTCTCAGATAGATGTCAAGTGGCTTTAGCGACTGAACACTCAGCTAGACTGGAAAAGTTCTTTACTAAAGCAGCCATAGCAAATGCATTCAAATTGCTGAGAGCACAAATTATGGAAGACTACACACTTAGGGAGATACCCTCTGCTAATACATGTCTCTTGGTTCAGGCAGCAAGTTTAAAAGTCTGCACCAACAAGCTGTAGAATATGCAGAGCAGAATCCCAGATGTCTTGTGTGTCTTGGATTTAACCCATTGAAGAATCACTCCTTAAACCCCTCTGCCCATTCCAGTTGGGTTCATCTTAATGGGTGATAGTGAAGAGTATTTTTCACCAGCAAATGGAAAATAAAACCTGAAAACACTGAAGTACCATGTGCCCTGTCTAGAAACAATAACAACAGCAAGGGAGATGTGAGGGGTGAAAAGGACACACAAGCCTCTCAGTCCTAAGGACATCTCTCAAAAGGAGCTCCTGCATGCAGGAGCAGAAAGTTTTGTACCACTGTTCCCCTGCAGAAGCACAAGAATACATCTGAATAGGAAAGCTAATTTGCTTTCAGAGACATTTTCAGCACACCACTTTCATGTTCTTACTAAATTCAGTGGTACCAAGACTCCTCACTGGCACCTTCCATAAGTCATAAATTAGCAATAAAACAAGGCAGTAAACACAATCTTTAGCCACTTAAAACAAGTATCCTCTTATCTCCAATTCAGACCTGACAGCTCTGGAGTACCAGCCTTGTTTTTGGGGTGTAGGCTCCAGGGAGCAGTGTGGAAGATGGCCCCCATCATTTCCTGCAGATGGGACAATTGCCTGTGACTATGCAGAGAGAGCGAGAGAGAGAGATGCCTTCACCTCTGCATGAAGCCTGCTCCCAAATTTAATAAAGGTTTCTCCTTCCAAGTGCTTCACCAAATATAAGAGCAACACTTGTTCTTATAACACAATGTCACCTGCTTTTCAAGTACAAACTAAATGATCTTTCCTGAGAAAATAATTGCCAACTATTAAAAGGCTACTGCTGGAGCTTGAGAGGGCTGTCAAAACACAGAGAAAGATGTGCCACATTCTTCCTGAATTGACACTTCAAACAACCTATTTGTGTTTTGAAATGCGGCACTGGAACAATGACCAGTTGTTTTTGTAAAGTTTCTGACTGAGAGCCATGCAATCATTTTCTAAGAGCAGCACTTCTTTGCTATTCATGGAAACGCTGGGGAAAAAAACAAGTGATTCTGTTGGTCTCTGCCTTAGTCAGCAGAGGAGTTTCTCTTGTCAAGCCCATGCTGGAGAATGCCCAGCTCAGGAACAGACTTGGCAGCTTTGCTTCTGCCAGGGAATCGTCCCCAGGGAAAAGCCCCCATTTTCCTAACTTCCACCTTCTTACCTTCATTCTTACCTTCATCGCAGCCTCAAATCCTACACTAGATAGCAACGTACTAAAAGCAGATTTTAAAGAACTATTTTCTCCATAAGAATAGTTTCTTCCATCTCTCCCCATTCTGAATTTGAGTGCTACATGAGATAACAGCATTTAGAAGGATCAGCTCTGCAACATCCACATGCTCAGCCAGAATTGCATCAGTAACAGCACAGAACTGCCTCAACACTATTGCCCCTATGGTGTGCAAATGCCTCAGGCCTATTACACTGAAAATTCCCTGGCATGGATAAGCCTGGACTACATTTTCTCCAGCCATATTGTACTGAACTTACGTTGCTGGTCTCTCCTTTTGTTCACCGTGTCTGATCCTTCCTTTATTACTCTGTCTTGATGAATATCTGGATGTGGCACTTGCAGTGTACTCCCATCTCCCAGGAAGGCAAGATATTAAAGCACAAATAAGTTCCATCCTTTGCTGCAATATCTGCAGCGTTGTTAGCATGGACAACTACATCATCACTGCCACCACCTCTCCCTCAGCCTGAATTACAACCAGGCATTGTGGATCACAAGCTCTAATTAATCTGTCTGGAGTGGCTGGGCCCTTGCTCAGTAAAAAGATAAGGCAAATTACTGAATCCCCTTCTCATCAATCTCTGCTGATAGTTACTCTGATGATCAGGGCAGCACTGAGTGACACTGCTTATGAAAAACAGAACCTGGAAGATGATCTCACCTAGGACACAACTGCTTTTCCCTTTGAATTCACAACTTCAAACACATTGGGAGATGGAGACGAGCAAAGCAAGCACCGGTTGTAGCGCACACCCTCGTGTCAGAAAGCAAAGGGGAAGACTTCACAAAACAAATGGTGAGAGGAAGAGGCAGCAGCCATATACTTACTGCAGAGTGTCCATGGAGAAGGTCTGTTCATAAAGAGAGGGCATCCTTTGAGCTACTGTGGAAAAGCCACTCTTGGCAAGCAAGCCAGGCTCTGAAAGGTGAGTGCCAGCCAAGGCAGTCTACTTGGCAGCAGCCGCAGCCGTGGCAGGAACAGCAGCTCCTTCCAGCACACAGCTCTGTGCCCAGGCAAGGCTGTGGTGATTCCCAGTGATCCAGGCAGTCAGTGCAGGCATGTCCTGGCTTTGCAATCCTGCCCGAGAGCTGACTGGAGCCCCCAGCACCTCAGCAACCATCACTTCTCATCCACATACTAATCCTCAAAATAAGACTGAACTCCAACTTACCAATTTGAGTGATAAAGGAGGCATATATTTTTAAAAACTCAGAAATCTTTAACAATATAGAAGACAATGTTCTGTTCTGTACCCCTTAACTTATATTTCAAGTACAGTTTTGCAACTCAGAATGGAAAACAAGATCTGGTTCCCAGGCCAGTGATCCAGAGCTAGAAAGGGCTATAATTAGAACCAGATTGAAGACCTCCGTTGGTTTGCAAAACTAATTAGCTAATGTTATCAGAAAGCAACAGAGAATAAGCAAGAGCAGAATCAGACTCTACAGCTATCTAAGCAAAGGACAGTTTAATAACTGTACTTAGGATAATTTTTTTAAAAAAAATTACCTTATGGATCATATTTCAGCCTGGGCAATATTGATACATCTCAGACTTAGCAAAATGGCTTGAACAAGAGGGTTTCATCATAGTAAACACAGCTACTTCACAGCAAGATTTATTAATACATCCAAAAGAAAGAAAGAAAATCATTTTGTCACACTATATACAGATAATACATACAGTGTTTTATACACATATTACATCAGTTTTTACACAAGAAAAATATACATAAAAATGTAAACTTTTGTATACAAAAACCCTTAAACAAATTAAACAAGGACCAGATAACAAAAGGAGACCAATCTATTATAATTTCATTGATTTTTTTTTTTTTTTTAAATGGTAATACAGTACATTCATTGAGAAATATGAGGAACATGTGAGCCAACCTTTCCTATTTAAAGGGAAAGTACAAACGTGAGCTTTCCTACCCGCCCCTGGAATGCTGTCCGTGAGCCCGCAGCACTAGAAGCAGCAGAGTTGCTGTCCCCCCGTAGGAAGTGACCCCTCTTCCCGGGTCCCCAGGCGCTCTCGGAGGCGACGCGTCCGCAGCAGCAACCTGGGCTGGGCTCTGTGTGCGTATTAGCCAGTCTGCCAGCTAACACCATGAGACGGGATGTGGCACTGCAAGTTTGTATGTTCCCTTCAAGCAGTCATTCAGTGGATGTAGCTTTGCTGGACTAAGTTGTTTACTTTTCCCAACGTACGGTATATGCTGAACGCGTGTGTCGGGGATGAGGGAGAAGGAAGGGGTGTAAGAGACTGCTAATCCTTGCTACCATGCAGTTACTTCAAAATCAGATACGTTTGCAAGCTACAATTCACTGGTTCAAAATACACCACCTCACCTTTGCTTTCCCACTGCAACTTGTTTACATTTTAAACTCTAGTGGCCAAACAACTGCACGAGGCTCTTTGTTACAAGGCTGTTTCTGATATCAAAGCATGATCAAGCTACCTTTAAAATGACACCAAACACAAACTTCTCTGAGACAGCCTTAAAAAGGGTGAGCATTCTCTCCAAGCATTTTGGATTATTCATTTGCCACCTTCTCTTGTATTAAACCTAGGAAAGATATTTACCCTTTAATGCAAAAAAGGTATTGGTTGAGATTCTGACATCTGTTTTGCTCCACTTGCAGATAAGCATCTTGGGGGACTGGAGGGGGGGAGGAACACAAACCAAACCCACAACAATAAGCTCAAACCCTAACACCCCAGGCATCGAGTAAGAAGGGAACGACTTTGTATGTTGGTGAAAAAAATAGTTGCAGAAATTTGTTGGGAACAAACAAATGGTAGATTCCAGTTAAGGCTTCTGACAATAAATAAGTTAAGGATTTGTTACAGACATCTTCAATAAAAACATCAATCCTCCACAAAGTATGCTAAAGTGTAACACAATAGAGATGCACTGCTTTTTCTCCTGAAAGGGGCAGAAGGACATGAAATCTCCTTAGTGATATCAGTACTACTGAATGTAGGAGGTGAACAATGATTTACAAAAGTAAAGCAGTAAGGGAAAAAGCTGTGTAGAAGAAAACATGAATCATTAATTATAATTGGGCAAAAGGGGGAATGGGACAGCATGCCTTAGGAACCCCTGCAGGAAATAAATACTTAGAAACTCGTGTTTCCATTTCTTTCTTATGTCCATTTAAGTGATGGTGGGAGTAAGAGTCTGCTTGCTTTTCTTTTTTTTTTTCTTTTTTCTTTTTTTTTTAAATAACAACCCTTCTAGTAAAAATTAAAAACACAACTACAAATGGCTTTAGGTAAGTAAAAGTCTTCTTTTTAAAATAAAACTTTGATAACACATTTCTCAATCTCTTCTATATAATGCAGCTTCAGTGAAAGGATGTCAGAAGGGACAGTAATTTGCAAGAAGTGGGAAAAAAATTGCCAACCAAGGTTCATAACATATACACACGTATATGCAAGACACCTACACTCTATATACATATTTAATATATGTATGCATGAGTATATATCAGGAGAGAACCAACAGGTACGTTCTCCACATACATAAACTGAAATAGCGTAATACGTGTGTGTGTGTATAAACGTGTGTTATACACACCCGGTATACAGACATACCCATACACATGCCCAAACATATGTATTATAGAAATAGTCATGTTTGAATGCATGAAAGCTCAGATGGAACAGAACCCCAGTTACCTTTTCTAAGATAAACACAAGGAAGACAAAGTTCCATGGCTGAATTGCGGCCAAAAAAAATAGCGCCCCCTCTATACTGAAAACATGGGATGCAGAACAGCTCGATGACAAAATTGGAGCAGCATTCTCCATTGAAACAGAAGCCTAAGTTAGCCAGGAGTTTCAACAGTGCTTAAATGTGACTGAGCAGGTTTCTGACAGCTGCTTTCTGATAAAAAGATATAGAAGCTCCATTTAGCCAGAAAACAGAAAACAGAATACTTAAAGCCACAATTTACTTGCATAAACAAGCTCATTCAAAACACAATTAGATGCAAAGTGTTAGCGTGTTAATAGTCAACTCTTCAGCAAGTTTTAAAATCTGTTTAATGGTAAAACTTAAGGAGCTGTGTTTCTGTTTCTATGTTTGCTGACAACCCCACTGCTCAGAACAGAGCATAGAGCTGCCTTCTGCTACTGCCTGCATTGTCGGGAACACAAACCAAACTCCCTTTTTCTCCTAGGGGCTGAAACCTGAAGATTATTTTCAGTGGGTGCATTTTTCTCATCTTTAGTATGTACCTGTAAAATACAATGCTGGGATAACCTTTTAATATGCTAGGAAGCTTTTCACCAGGCTCTAAGTAAAGTTTGTGGTCATTTGAGAATCAATCACAGTCCTACTCAAGCGCAATTGAATAGCTGGGAAGTTCTGCATAAGCTCAGGCAAGTGCTCAGGGCCCAATTCAGCTGCCACTACAGTCATCAGGAGAATTTCACTAATGCATAAGCAGAGCCAGACTGGGCCATTACAGTTGATTGCTGCTAGCAAGAGAAACTGTAGAGATGCAGGGACGGAGAAGCTGGGATGGTGGCAATGGACCAGAGGAGCAGAAGAGGCTGGCATTGCAAGAGGCCTCAACAAGTATTAATATAGAAGAAACAAAAGCAGAAACGTACCAAGGAAACTCCACTGTGAGGGCTGAGGTAACACAATCAACGCTGACCAAGCTCACATCAGTCACTGATGTCATCCAAATCCCTCAGAAGAATTGAAACAACCTTGTTTGGCACAAGTGCTTACCTGTTACATATACGTTGAGGACAGTCTCTTTTTTTAGCTCACACACTCATCTTACAACTAATGTACATGTGTGTGATACAACATTTATTCCATCTATACATCTGTATGCATGTATATATATAGATTTAGATTGATTGCATTCATAGGTATTTATTGTACATCATGAGGGCAAGTCCACATTCAGCAAAGTGCTACCAACATCTCATATACAGATATATCTCTCTGTACAGGTATACACAAAAATGGGTCTATTCTTCCCCATAAAGGCATAAATATTTATGCTGCTAATTCCCATTACCATCAAATAAGCAGAAGAAAAGGCCTCTGACAACTTCCACCTCCCTGCCCTTTCACTTGTATGCATATGTGCCAGAAACAAACTGCAGGGAGGGGGGCTGGGGGAGAGATGCCTGGGGGCTACCAACATACTGATAGGAAGGGGAACATAAAAGAAAAAGTTGAAAATTAAGATTTGATTTGCAACGGCTTAAAAAAAGCCTTCAAAAATTCTAATGTCTGTGCAATTCTGGAAGCCCTGTTTTCCTAAACAGATTTTTTGAGTCACCAGGATCATCATTGAAAGTGATACTATATGAATAAATAACAATTAGGCTACTTTCGCCAGCCTAAACAGAACAGTATGAAGAAAAAGCCAATCTGTAAGAGTGTGCCTGACTTCTCACAGTTTCATGTACAAATCCCCCATAAAGAACTCTTCCTTCTCCAATTATGAAAAAAAAATATTAAGTGGCCATAAAGAAATTCAGAATTTCACAGCAGAAGTGAAACTCCCTTGATTGAAATGATATTTTGTTTTGCAATCCCACAACAGCAATTTTGGGGCAAAATTCATACACACCAAGACTCCCAGGAAATAAAAGAATCTACTTTGAAGACAAGATCCTTTTACAGAATGGAGGTCACCCCACAAACAGTGCCCCTTACAACCTCATTTGAAAACACAAGTACACTGATTGACATTTTCCAAGTCAGACCATAGGAGATTCAGGTATTAATTTTCAAAGATACAGCAATTCCCACATCTCCCCATCCCACCAAATGCAGACCTTTTTTGTCCTAAAAATATCATGTGTTTCTCCCATCCCTCCTCCTCCCCCATTTGTTTTATTTAAAGGCTGTCTTCGGGAGCTTGGTATTTTCATGGCATTTTAAACAGGGTTCAATGCAACTCATTTAAAAAACAGTAAAATTGACATGATATCAGAGTTAGCCTTATAACAGAAGATTATGTAGTAGAGAGTTTCAGTTATTTATACAACAGTGAGGACATAACAACCCCCTACTAAATAATCACATTTCTACAATACATTCCGTCACCTCTCAACTACTTTTCTCTTTACAAAACTATGACCTACATACAATATACACATTCGTATCGCACATACATCCCCCCCAATGCATATTTTTGTGTGTATATATAATACATACATGCACACAAGCAGTCTAATTCTATTTATAAGTCACAGTGGGAATTCCTTTGTGAGGAAAGGAGGGGAAAATTCCTGAATAAGACACTGTAGATTTCTAACGTTCTGACTTTTCAAATTCCAACTAACAGAGCTAACTGGAAATAAATACATTTAAAAAAACGCAAAGGTCTTACAAACTTGGTTCACAACTTCCAGCTACAGTAGTTGGATTTTAAAAATTTGATCTATTTACCCTGTAACTAAATTTCTAATCATAGGTACAAACCACGGATAAATTATTGCAGGATGTTAACACTCAAAATAAAATTTAAAAAGAGTTATAGGAACAGTAATATAAGGGTTAAAAAGAGTTCTATGCTTTGTTGATACAGGATACCATTTTATTTTATTTATATATATATCTATATATAGATATAGATATCTGCAAGGTAGCAAAGAATAGCTGTACACCTTGACACGGCAAAGATCCAGTGTAAAAAGGTGCTTCACTAGTTTGTTTTTCCAAAAAAGCTTGTATATAATTTTATAGCTATTAAAAACACATATGCAACATAATTCATTACACTCAATACAGCTTTAGTATAAAACTTATAATTTATGAGGTGATGTTAATAGCATAAATTAATATACCATTTCTCTTAAAATCTACAATAAGTATTCTGAAAGCTCATTGGGGAAGGATATCTTTAAATAAAAAGTTTAAAGCTGAGCGTGATGAAAAAGATTCTGTAAGTTGAACTTGAGATGAGAGCCCCGAGAAGAGAAAGAGTCCCTAAGCCAGACACTGTGGACTATAAAAATGAACAAAGATTTCTCCTTCTTGCGCTCTCACTTAGGTGACGCTCTACCTTAAATTATTATTTACTTTTAAAACTATTTACTTTTTTTTTTTTTTTACTTTTTTTTTTTGTTAACTGCCCTTATTTCCACAAGGAATCCCTGAGACATACCCAAAACTGTACAGTGAAGGTCATCACTGTTCAGAGAAACTGGTTCAACCCCTTCTGGTAGGATGAAGCGATTTTGCATGAGAATTGAACTGTCCATCACTGCAAAACGAATCTATTAGCACAGAACCAACTACACTGTTTAAGAGGCAGGTTAGAGTAATTTCAGGGTAAATCAGTCCACTCCAAGGCAGAAGCCAATGCCATCGCAGTTAGCTACATCAGAGCAATCTGCACCAAAGTTTAAGTTTTCCATAGGATATCTGGGAATGTTACCTATCCAGAGTTTACCTCCACAGGCACTGGCTGATGGCAACAGAGAGCAGGTAAAACATCAGCATTACTGGACCAAGTTCAACACGTATATGCGGTGGATATGCAAGGGCCCTGGATATCTCACTCTGTGTGTGTTTGGGGGACTAGCAAGGGAAGGATGCATTTTCCTACATCTAGTAAGTACAGTTTTAAGGTCAAAAGCCCTAGTTTCATCCTGTTCACTTCCAAATGGAATTCTATGAGCCAGAGCAGACTGAAAAGTTGCCAATACTTACTTCAAGGAGACAGAAAAAGAAAGCTTTCTCCAACTACTGCCATCAATCTACAACTAAGCCAACGTTCTCCTTTCATGCTTCCACTACTTTATCCCACAGTAGCCAGAGAGGGAGTATATGATAGCAGAATAAAACAGGGAAAAGCAAAAAACCCAGTAACCACAAGAAGTAGCAGAACAGCAAAGGGAAAACAGCTGTTTTTTGTTGTTTTGGTTTTTTTTAAATGGCTGAAGACATGAATGAGAAAATTATTCTAAGACCCATCTATTGTTAAGTTCTTCTCCTCCACCAAGCTTTTCTTTGCCAACAACGTTTTTGTCTAGTCTTAAAGAGAAAACCAAAAAACAAAACTTCATCTGATAGAGCTAAGGTCTTTTATGACCAGATCTCTCCTGAAGTCCAAGTTTAAGTTTATTAAACACAAATGTAGTTGTTTGGGGGTTTTTTCACCAATCCTCCTTACTTCTATTTGGGCTTGGAGGTATTAAAACAAATAATTTGTATTTTTCCTAGTGACCTTCTATTGAGGCTGTTCTCAAAAAAAGAGGAACCTGTAAGAAAGTAAATTCGTGCTAAAAACACCTGCATATTCACTGCTAGCATGTGCACTCCCATGATCAGTGTTGTACCCTCAACGTTTAGTTCATGACATATTAAAAGTACTGTGAAATATTATCTTACTCATTCTAAGAAACAGTTTGATCTACTGCACTGTCATTCTAGCATTGAAAATGTATGTTATGAATTGCAGGAATCTCTCCTCCTTTTTGTTTTATAGTCAGATTCACTCAGGACCATGAAGACTTACTGGTTGGCATTACTTACACTGGAGAAGAATCCAAGAATGGGAGAATACAAAAAAGAATGATGAATAACATAGAAAGAAAGTAAAGAGGTATGAGAAGCAGCCCATAGTATCCATCATTAAATGTTACCCAAGAGATCAGAAAGACTTTGTGACCAGATCAGAAAGACCTAGAGATCTAGTCAGATCAGCCCAAAACTATTTCTGCATATACTATTTCCACCACCACCAGACTTTGCACAGGCCTGCACAGGAGACTCCTTCACATGTAATGGTAAAAATACAAAAGCAAAAGGTAACATTCCACAAGGGAAACTGCCCAGGCACTCATCACTGCAGGTACTGTTTATCTGCTAAAAGCACCTTCTGCCACCATCCCTGCACCCCTACAAGTATTGAAAAATTCAACAGCAGGTAGCTGGGTCTTCTAAATATGCTTCCCTCCTTCCTGCCCAAAGGCTCATACTGTTGGAGAAATCATGACTGGATTCAGCTTGCTGCAGCACAAACACAGGTAGAAAAACTCCATGAGCCCTATCAATGCCTACAGTGAAAGGCAGCAGCCAAGGTGCTGCAGGAGCTCAGGAAGGATCTGGAGATCAGAAACAGACTAACAATATGTGTATATAACCACCAGGACCAGCTTCTTAGGGAAGGCACCTGTCCACTGTTTATTGTACTCCTTCATGAGACTCTTCTTTCCAGGCAAGCAGATTAGATCCCAGGCTGTACTGAGATGTGGTTACAGCAAAATGAAACTTCAAACTGAATTTGGTTACTGGTTTGCAGATTCAGTCCTAGACCCTTCACCTTGGCCATGCCCCTGGAGCTAGTGGCATCATGCTGTGCCTGAGAGCTCACAACAGAAATTCACATTTTTTCAAATAATAACCATCTTCTTCTAGAAAGGAATTAAAAAAAATATTTTTAAAAAATCAACTTCCCTTGGCTACTCTTTGCTATTATGGATGACTCTCCTTGGGTATTTTTTTCCTTGCATTTGTATTTCCAATACCATCTCTAATTTTTGCCTAGCAGGTGATAAGCTTCTCAGGGCCTTCCAATGCTTTCCCACTGTGAACTGCAAATCCTCATTTCATTAACCTGCTGAATTAAGTGGGGAATGTAGCTGTTGCCATCTTCCCCGCCATGTCTGAGGCAGACCTGAAACTGTGCTACCTCTCCTCATTACTGATTTAAAGCCTTGATGCCCAACGATGGAGAGAAGTACACTACTGATGAGAAGAGAATTAAGCAAGAACCTGGAGGAACTGGATAGCAGGAGGAGACAAAATGTGGCATCTTTTCCATCTCACATCATACATACATATTCTTTGTAATCAACTTTGAGGTATCTAAGTGCATATGACTCCCCTCAAAGTTGTTGTAAAGCGTTCCTAAGTGAACGGAGACATAAAAGCATGTATCACAGAATGCCTTGCACAGCAGGCCAGCACATTCCTGATTAGCCTCTGTACACTGTCAAAGTTCATCTTGTGTTAAGTAGTTTCATAAAAAGACTAATTGAGGTGTTATTATTAAAAAAAAAAATATTTCTGGTATTTTGTTGTAATTTTTTTCCAATTCTTTAAAACTCAAATCTTATGTCAAAAAATTAACTTTTAGGTTCAACTAGTGTTATTCCATTCGTTAACACACTAAAGGGCATGACAGGTATTGACCATTTTAAATCAATTGACTGAATTTTCAAACCTGGCTCTGCAGTGAAAGGGTGATTAGAGTGCTAACTGCTACACCACAAGATGATACTGAAAAACCTTAGCAAGAGAGAATGGATTCTACTCAGGAACCACATAAATAACAGCCTCAAGGACTACCTTAACCAAACCTGCAGTATTTCCCAGAGGAAGAGGTGTGAAACATCTCTGGCTGCACATACCTCTCAGATCTCTCACGTCCAACAGTAAAACACTGGTTAAGTGAAGTCAACAGGTTGTGTGGGTGTAGAAGCCCACCTGGAATGATCCACTTTGTAAAGCTAAGATCAAGACCCGTAACTGCTTGGTAGGCTGTAACCATGAAATTGGCAGCAGTGAGAAAATGAAGTGAACCAGGAAAAGGCAAGAGTGGTGGCCCATTTCAGAACTCTGTGTCAGACAGGACAGAGGGATTCCTATTTCAAATGTATACAAACTGAAGTTTATTTTTAAAAGTGCAGCTTTATTGCAAACTTAGTTTGCTCATTGAAAAATGTTACGTAGTCACTTTTCAGGGAAGAGTCATCAAGGGATATACAAAAATTGAAGTCTAAGCAAGGGAAGAGAGTTAATATCCTAGGCTGTCTTAAAGAAATACATTTACATAAAGGCCATTGATTTCAAATGGGAATTATGGACCTGCGTAACTTCAACAGCGTTTTTAATTCCTTGTCTAAGTCAATGCTCAGATTAGGATCTGGGTTATATTCCAAATTAGACCAGTACAAACTCACAATGACCTTAGACCAAAGAGCTTCTCTGTCACTTACACCAACAAGAGCAAGCAGAACTTGGCTCGCAGTTCCTCTCCTCCCTTCCCCCTGGCATTTGCTAAGAAAGAGAAATGTGATATGGGGCATACATGCACTAGCTGCAGTTTCATTAAAGAGTTTGATGGGTACAAGAATGATTTCAAGACCAAAGACCTGAAACCAATTTATAGAAATTAACATCCTCAAAAATGACATGACTACACAAGGAGATTAAAGAATTAACCATTTGGTATACTAGGTTCTCCAGCCTTCTTTAGCCAGTCATCCAAACATATTGAGGAAGGTATGCGGACACAACAAAAATCATTTGCAAATCAAACAGTTGTCTCCTCAACAAAGTACGGGGAACATAATACAAAATAAATAAATGCCTCATCAGATTTGCCTCATTTCACAATACCACTGGGCATTCCTCAATCAGCAGGACAATCACAAGCAGGATTTCATAGGCTTCAATTCAACTCTTTACATGATTTAAAAACATTTAAATGTTACAAACATATTTAAATTGCCACTTTAAAATATTCGGCTTATATTATTAAGATCTATTTTACCAAGTATGAAATAAGGATTTCATAACAACAGAAGCATGAAAATAATTTTTGTTTCCTCCACCCACATACACTTGCAATTTCAGAAAATGACATAAGCATCACCCATACTCCTTTATACATAAGGAAAACAAATCTTTCAAGGAAAGAGGGATAGTATGATTGCTACTATAGTAAGAAGACACAAGACCTATCCCATTTAAATCTGTTCCTTAGCAAGATGGAAGGAGAAGTTTGGGTCAGAGATTTTGGTGTGGGACTGCTACCAAAATTAATTTCTATAGCAACTAAACTTCATTCAATGATCCTTTGCTCAAACAGGTTATTAGGCCTCCCTATTATGTGTGCTTGCACCTCAATTTCCTGAATAAGACTAGGATACATGCAAATAGGACACTACTATACAATAAAATGAAATCTGTCCTCTACAGTAAAGAGAGACTGAAATGTGGGATTTTCTGTTCTTTCTCATCTGCATCTCAGAAACAAACCAAGAAGAGTAGAGACTTGTTATATTAAGTAGAAGCTGCTTTTACAGTCTGAGTACAGTAGCCAGTTTGACCTCTGTTAAGTCACAAGCAAATTCCTTTTTTCCCTTCCTGATAAAGGGATGCAAGTGAACACCTCATAAATTCTGCTGCTGTTATCTCTTGGGTTAAAAAACACTTTAAAAAAAAACCATCTAAAAGCTAGTGGACTCCTTTCTTTAAGAACTGAAATTACCACCAATGAGACAGAATACTATCTTTAGCAGGTGGCCAGTAAAAGCAAAACTGTCCAGCAGACCAAAGGAATTATCCCTCTATTTTGCTTTACTGATTTCTCTTTTGGTTAGCTATGACTGCTGATAGGTACCTGCTAGTTCCTTACATACATTCAGCTTCCCATATCAAAACCTACAAGTGTCAAACCTACAAGTGTCAAAAGAACTATTTGGCTCCCAGGGAGAAAAAAAAACCAAACAACTATCCAAGAAAGTCTCAGTAGCTAGACATAATTTGAGAAATGCTTCCATTTGAAACTTACCAAAGGGTCTGACCTAGACTTGTGTGGATGGGCAGAATACCAACCAAATTCTTCCAGTTTCAGCTGGGAAGTACAGCCTGTCAGACAAGGAGTTCTGGACAAAGCCACACTTGAAAAGGCAAATCATCAATGCTACAAGGCCACAGTAATTCAGCAAGGGAGGGAAAATCTGCACAGGAATCTTCACTAATCCATGATCTCTTTCAATTCTTCCGTTTTTCTTTGTTTCACTGGCCTAATTTTGTATCAGCCTTCAGATTCTGGGCAACCAGTCAACTGATCCCCTTGCTGATCAATGAATTAAAAATAATCATAATTAAAAAAAAATTAAAAATCAGCATGCAGTCAGAACAGTGACCAGTTCTGGAAGGGGAAAACTCCCACTTCATCAGCAAAACAAGAAAAGGAACTGCTGCTCCCTGCACCCCATACACACACACACACACACACACAGAGGAGGTCAAGAGACTGTTTTAAGAAACTGCCAAACTCATCCTTGAACCACGATCTTGATTTAGGACTTCAGTGCATCATTCTCAAACCAAATACGTGCAGCCAAGTTTTCCACACCAGATGCTACCTTTGGAAAAAAGTAAATAAAATTTTAAAAAATCAAAGAGACTTATGCCCACTGGAAAACCTTCTGCCAGATGCTAATAGGATGGCAAGCACTGATCCAAACCTTAGGAAACAGTAACATGCATCAGTAATCTGAGGTATCTTCCCATTTCCAGGTCTTACTGCTATGATCAATTACATCCAGTAACTGTGCTGTATCCTTAAGGAATTATTGGGGAACGATGAACCTGCCAGCAATAAATGAGCACCGGTGCATAACAAGCACATGTGAACGCTACAGCAAGGTTCACAGAGGGCAAACCCTGGTCAGTACTGAAGCAGGGGTTTTCTTCTCAACCCCCTCTTAAAAAAAAGGGAAGGGAGGACAGAAAAAATAAAGAAAAAGGAAAAAAGGAAAGATAGAAAACAGGTCCCCCATCTACCTGCAGAGAGTCAGGCAGACAAGCTCAGTTGGAGGTGGTGAAGGGCGCGGATGTGTTATTGGTACTGGTAGCGGTGGCACCGGTCACTGCGAAGCCCGTGGGAGGAGCTATGGAGCTGTGGCTGGGCTGCAGGTCCTTGGGGATGCCACTGTGGGAGCTCAGCTGATGCCCAAAGGCTGCGCTGAACTGAGGGAGCTGTTGCTTAGGGGAGGTGGAGGCCATGAGTTCAGCAGAGGCAGGACCCATGCCACTAAAACTGGTCTGCGGTAACCCCGGAAGCACACTGGAGCTGTTGGGGGTCACAGTGGCGAAGGCAGGCTGTGTGGTCTCTGAGTGCGAGGTGGTAGGTGGTGTGGACAGGGAGGTGGACAGGAGGTGTCCATCTGCACCAAGAAGGTTGCTAAATGGAGAGGGGTCCCCAAGATTGACAGGAAGATTTCCCCAGTGAGTTCTGGGGTTGACCACCCCGCTAAGTGGCACATCCAGCTGAGTTGGGAGCAAGTGCTGTGCCATCATGGGCATCTCTGCTGAGAAGGTAGCTGCCAAGTTATCACCAGAAAAGGATGTGGTGTGAGGGGATGTGATATGGTCACTGTAGGGAGACGGCACATGCTCACTATCATAATGGCTTCCATGGGGTGAGGAGTGTGAATGGTCACTGCTGTATTGCTGTCGTGAGGTGATCAGGTCATCTGCCTTGCTCAGCAGCTGGGCAGGGTGGGGCCTCTGGGAGGCATGGCTGCCATCATGAAGTCCATGAAACTGTCCTGGGAAGGCTCTCTCCCCAAGGCCACTCTGGCTTATGAGAGCGGCAGAAGTAAGGCCGACGTTGGCTGGGGCTGAGAATTGCCCCTGGATCTGCCCTGCCAGGGGCGTAGGTGGGTTAGACAAGGTAGCAGAACGGAGCAAGTTCTCATCCAGCTCCAGACCGGAGAAATTATCATGTACTATACGCCCATTCAACAGCTCCCCTAGATCCGTGTTAACCTCTCGACTCAAGGACTGCATTCCTGGAGCTCCAGCACCTGTAGAGAACACCCCTATCCCTCTATCTGACAGCTCCTGAACTGGCACACCATCTGTCTGTGTAAGTACTCCAATGGTACTCAGGCACTCAAGAGAAGTTACAGCCTGTAGAGCCCGTTCCAGTTCTTCAGCCTCTTCTGTAGTTGGAAGGAGATCTCCATTTTTACCTGCAGAAACAGGGACACCAGAAGTTAGTGTGCTCCTCTCTGGTGAGCCTGGCACTGGCACTCTATGGGTGCAGATGTAAAGACAATTCAGTACATATGATAACCTTCCAGAATGGCTGGCAGTACACACAAAATTTCCTTCACCACTGTTCACTAGGTAAGCAAGGTAAGAAATACAAGAAATTACACCTTCCTCTTCAGTGGAATTCCTTCTTTCTGCCCTCCTCTTCCACATACTACAATAAAAGATGCCTCAAAAACTAGATTTGAAGTAAAAATCCTTGAATTAGATTTTCTTCAATGCTGCAATAAAACAAGTAGTCCATAAAGTCTCTTCTACTTACCACATTGCAGCCTGGACAAAAAACTTACACTCAGTATAACTTAGGTTAATTCTGACTCAAACACAGTCTGATGTCATAGCATATCAGAAAATTACCAAAGAAATCACAGGCCCCAACTTGGGGCTGTTCTGATTTCTTTGTTATCTGAGATAGGTACTGAGCTTTAGAATCCAGAAGTTCAGACACAGTTCTGATCAAAAGCTCGCTTCAAAAATGTATTTAAAGATTTCATTCTCGTTCACTGCTTTTATCAAAGGCAAACATTGACTGTGATTCCAGCCCCACTCGATGGCAGAAAGATGCCATTACTGAGAATACTCTTGATTAAATTGCAACACTGACAGACAGTAAAAATGTTAAATGAATTATTAAAAACACTAAACCAATTAGGATTTTCAGAGCAGTAATTATAAAAGCAAGCAGAGAACTACACACACCAGTCTTCTTAAAGGCTGCTTCACTTCACAGCTTGCAAACAAACAATAAAGCAAATGCACACTTCCTTATCTAGAAGTTATTCCCCTGGTAGGAAAGCATGAAATTTCTCAAAATACATTTCAGAGATAGTTCTTCAATTCACTGACTGTATTCTTGCTAGCATAGAATAAACCAAAATGGTACCTTCAAAGAAATCAAAATCTTGCAAGTCATCGGGCAGCCGTGGCAGGACATCTGCGAAGTCCTCCTGATTCAATTCCAAGTCATGTGGAATGTCTGTGATTTCGTTGGCGATATCATCAGGCAGCTCATCGGCACTCAGCTCTGGTGTGGAGGGGCTCCTGGACAGAAAGTACAGTTAGTCCACAGTATTCAACTTTGATTTCTCCAAACAACTATGAATGCATATCCATCTATCCATCCCCCACAACTTCCCCCCTCCACGTAGGAAAAAAGTGCTTTTAGAAAGCGTTCTTTAGGAAGCTTACACATAGTGCACTGATTAAATACCTAAGATGGGCATCAGAAACCAGACATTTTATCCATCAAACTTGACAGTTGCTCAAATCTAAAATGAATCTAAGGTTTTTTTCAACAGTAACATGAAGGTGCAATTTCTAGCCCCACTCCAGATGCCGATCAGCACAGCAACATCACACCTTTCCAGAGTATTCATTGACAGCATTCAAGCTAGCAGGAGGCAGACTGGGGCAGGGCTACCACTGACCGTATGTGGGGCATCTCTACTGGCAGTGAGACACTGGCAGGCATGGTGAGGTTCCCTTGGGGCACTGCAGGAGGAATGGGTTTCTGGGGCCGGCGTGGACCTCGCCTTCTCTTCTTCTTGTGTTTTTTGGTAAGTGCAGGTGGCTTCGTTTTTTTCCTGGGTTTCCTCTGCTGCTGGTGCTGAACTTTACGGGAGCTGTCCCCTCTCAAGAAATTGTCCTTTAGAAATAATACAATAGCATATTAAAAACAAGTACTACTTTCCTTGCTTTATTCCCCCCTCATCCTTCCACAGACATTCAGATGTAAAGCGAAACAGACTGCTAGCTTACACACAGGCAAGGTAACAAAAATTAAGCTGCTTCCTTCCTCACTGATCCAAATGGCAAAAATCAAATTAAGAGGTATGCTAAATAGGAGATCATGCAGTGTCACTTTAAAAATCATCACAGCAAACCTTAACTAAATCAGTGCAACACTGTAACCTTTGGCACCATTCCTTCAAGTATTAAAGACAGAACACTGGTGTAACGTAGTGATAAGGGAGCAGTGGGCAGCAGCTGAAGCCAGCATCCTCAAAGGCCTGGTGCCATAAAAGAGGGACACCAATGAAGAAATAGAATTAATACTGTAGGCCTAGGGTAAGGATGTGGGTAAAACAACTGTGGGTTCATTGCTTTTGAACAGTAATCATCAACCAATTAAAAAATAAATCAAACCATCATCAGTTTTCAGTTGCCATCATACTGGGAATGGCAGAGGATTATTATGTGCTACTGAAGTAAACCTAGAAAGACTCACTAAAGATAGTCTGGGAGAGGAGGGAAACTCCATACAAATCTGTGTAGCGCAGACCCTCACATTTTAATCCAGAAAACTCTATAATTCACAAGTATTGTGTAGAGGCTGGACAAAAACAGTAATAAAAATCCCACAACAACCAAACCAAACAAAAATGGCACTTTTTTGCCTAATGCCTTGAAGCAGGGACAACACAGAAGAGGGTTTGCAAATTATGCTAAAAAAGTTTTGTTCTGGAAGATGGGAGGCATAAAAGAACAGCAGAGGACATAATTTCTGCATTTCCTCAAACTGTAGTAGGCCACCACTTTTCTTCTGGGATCCACAGATCCTGAAGGAGTTTAAAGATAAATTGTAATAGTCACTAAAAGGTAAATGAAGTAGCAAAAACATTATTCATATGCTTGTAATTGCTGTGTACACTCCCTCTAGAAAATATTTTGGGCTGCATGTACTAAGACTGTTTGAGATGCAGTGTTCTTACCCTGCCACAGTCATACTATATTCAGATCCAAGGACCAGGAGTGAGTCCAAATAAAATGATCACAGGGCGTCTCAATGATTTTCCATTTCTTGAATCAAATTTCCTCCATTGAAGGATATTCTCATGTACACTTTACTGTATCTCAGAAGTATGTAAAAGATTTTCACAACATACTTAGTATTAATTGGCAACGTTTGGCATATTTTACCCTCTTAGGAAAAATAAAAGGAAATGAGCTCTTAAGTTCATAAACTTGCTAGTTGTCAAGGAAGAGTTCATAGAAAGAGTGGGGCTAAAACTCCTGATAATCTAAACACACAAATAGTTACAGTTTTTACTTTGTACTTACCATTTTTTTGGCATGTTCTTCGCACAGAGGTGTCTGATGTGTAATGTCAAAAACTGGCACAGAGCACTGTTGACCATCCGCAAACTTGGCTGTGCAACTTGAGAAGAGCTGCTGAGAACGGTTCAACAAGATATCTGTGCATTTCTGCATCAGGAATAACACACGAGGCAATGACAGAGGAACACCCTTTGATTTACCAAGGAAGATCAGAGCCTTCAACTCTACCTGCCCACAGATGCTATTTTTAAAAACTACTTTAACTTTGTTATTCAAGTTCAAAGGTAGGGCTCAAACCCAACTTTTCAAGTGAAAAACTGCACTCGTGCAAGATCTCTAATGATTTTATTATATATTGAGATAGTTTTATGGAGGCAGCTATCTCACTAATGAGTTCTTAGGAAAAAGAAGCCTTTTCCTGGAGTCTTAATCAATAGATCAATAGTAGCAGTTGGAACAATGTAGTCAACAGGACTATTTCCTTACAGAATAATGACAATCCATACTGAAACATTAAAGAGTATTTCTTAATTCAATCTTTTAAGGTACATTCTTGGCATTTATCTTTACAGTACAGACAAAGAAGTTTTAAGATTCTTCCTGCTTCTCTGAAAAAAAAGATGTGTAATAAGACAGAAGGTCAAGTAAATCCAAACGTAGGCTTGCTGAGATTTCCTTCAGAAAAATCCCCTGCAGGAGTGAAAATGTTTCCAGACTTAGAGCAAATCAAACAGGTATTCCATTGTGCTTTTCCAAGTAACATTAGAAACACTCCCTCCATCTTGAACAGTTTCTCAGACCTCAACATCACTATGTATGTTCAGAAAATGTGAAAACACAAAAGAAAGGACAAAGAAAATGGAAAACCTGCAGAACAGTCCAGATGCAGACGTGGATAGATAGGTCAGAACCAAGAATAAGTTTCCTTATTTTATGAGATTGTTTTCATTAACAAGAAGGTGCAGCGGGAAAAAAAGGGTACAAATGCAAAATCACTAGTCTTGACCTCTCTGCTCCATGCACACCAACCAGCAAGGCCAGTTAAACTTTTAAAAAAACAAAAAATAATCAGAATCATGAGGCAAACCCCAAACACAGCTGTGCACCGTGACACTCTCTTCAAGAGAGGTTTTGAACTTCTCTGCAGACTATTTTTAAGAGACCTGCAAAAATCAACCAAGAAAAGCAAGGCATCTGCAAAACAAAAATACAAAAAAGATGCTGCAGTCTGATAGCAACTGAACGGATCTGCACTAGTTACTTAAAAAAAAACCACACAAAAAAAAACCAAAAGAAAAAGCTCAGACAAAAAGAGTCATTCCAAATTAAGCACCAACAATTATTCAGCTGAAAACAAATAAAGAAGTCTGCAGAATTCTTTAATATTCCAGGTCAGAAGTCTGCCTGTTTATCACCTTCAGAATTAAACCTCACATCTAATGTGCTCCCTTTTTTCTGAGATTTTAATGCATTGGCTCTTGACATCCTTTTGAGGCTTTGCTTGAAATCACAAGCACTCTAAGTTCTTCCTCATCTAGCATTTGGATTCTGTGACTCCTCCCCATTCTGCTTCCCTAAAAACTGTAAAGTATTAGATTTCTATCTTTCTAGTCAGTGTAGTAAAAAAGTAAAAACTTGTTTCCATAAACCCTTCATAGGTAGTTAGTCCACCTACCAAGAGCTGTATGAAAGTCATGAGGCTAAAAGTCTCATGGTTTGTACCAAGTCATCTGTGAAAGATGATAATTTTTGTAATTGCTTCTTGCACATACTAAATACAGCTTAGAAAGTAAAACAAGGTATCTGTGAGAGATACCATTGGCAAACTACTTACCATCACACTGTCTACAGATCCAAATCACACAGACAAATTAAAAGCAAAGAAGTTGATAAGACACTAGCAAATTGGTATTTCTTCATGAAAACACGTTTGTCAACGTAAAAACACAAACAACATCAAAAGCCCATAAAACCGAACAGCTTCCATGTCTGAATGCAACTCCTGAACAGAATTAAGAGGATACGCTGAAAACAATGCCTGGTGAATGGAAGGGCCTTGTTAGTGCACTGTTCTCCCTTTGAAGTCCCACAACAGGTTGTTGGTTCTGCATCTTCCTGCCTCGCTTGGCTTGTGCTGAGGGGGAAAAACAAAACAAAACAAAACAAAGGCATAGAAGAGCTTAGAAACAAAAACACAGTCTCAGGTGGTTACTTAGCAAAACTACTGCACCAAATCTGGCACACTAAGATGAAAAATTAGAACACGTGTGTGTGTGTCATAATCCAGATGGGTGCACACTATTACCAGACTCTACACAACAGATGTCAATGACAGGTGAAAGTAACAGGGCTATTGTTTATTTCACAGGGCCTTGACTGTAATGAGAGGTACTGTGTGCTACTGTCATGTAAATATTGACACCCTGCGAAGAGCCAAGGACAACAGCAGGTAAGTGTCAACACAGGTGACCCTTAAAATGAGGTCAATCTTTAGAATACAATGTACTGGGCATGCCTCCATGGCCAGTCAAGTGCACTTCCAAGCCTGTTCATAAATCAAAACACGCCGAGCATCCCCAGAGCTTGCATGCAAGCATGTGCTCAAACTTAGATTGAGCTCTGGAGTGGCAGAGCATGCTCAACGTGGGTAAAAGCTCTCCTTCATCAAAGTGCTGCAGCCCAATTCACCAGCAGGTGCCCAGAGCTGAGTGCTTCCTCAGCACAGCCTCAACGTCTTGAGCCTGAGCTGCAAGCAGCCACCCAGTCAGCAGTGTGGATGAGTACTGCAAGTGCTACACAGCTGGCTCAGTGTCAGCCTGCTCTCGAGGCATTTGTCACCTTCATGCAGGTAAAGATGGCGATTCCAGGGCCGAATTTCACCTCTGCACACGTTGTTTTCTAGGTTGACAAAAAGTTGTCTGTAGCCTGACTGTTTTCCTTCAGCCATTTCTGTCATCAACTGCACTTTGACCGAGCAAAGCTGTAGTTAGCAATATGACTCCAGTGAAAAATTTGGTAACGGAAAAGATTCGGTGGTTACTTAAATTAACCAGAGCACAGGCATAACTGGCTTTGCCAGTCTACCCAAAAAAACATAAAAGGCAAAAATAATGTAGAAAAAAAACATCAGGAGCTTTCCAGTTCTGGCAAGGTTTTGCTGTAGTTTAAGATTGGAGACATTTACACAGCTTTGTGACCTAGTGATGTACCTCTAACATTACACCTACGAGCAGCTCTTCAGCATCACTCCACCTCCCCAAAAACAAATCCCCCAACTGCCGCATACCACAGCCCACTGTCCTGGAATAAAAGCAGCCCATAACCAGAATATACTTTCAGTAAGGTGCTCCAGCCTACCTCTCATGTTAGACCTCCCTACCCCTCACAGTCACACATCCTGTAAAGCAAAATCGCAACAGTAAAAGGATGCTGCCAGTAACCCAGTCATAATGCCAGGGTTCAGACTTACTGTTTCTGCATAACTAGGAATCAACCAACTCTCAGTATACTGAGAGCTGGAGGAACATTGACATTATCTAGAAAGAATTCCCACAGAAGGTAACCTTCAGAGTTGTTAGAAGGTACTTATTTTGTTGCCAAGTTTCATTTAATGTTAGATTGAGTTAAATCTAACAACAAGCATGAGATTAACTTTGATTTACTGGGAAGAGAATTAAGAGGAGCTACAAACTCTACAAAAAAGCTATCTGAAAAAAGAAATCTGAATTTAAGCAGTGAACTACAGACCAGACTGCATACTTTCTAAAGAACTGTGCTTAGTAAAGTACCAGGTATTTGAAGGTAGCCAAAGTACATAGATTAATAAAAAAGAATATATTTTAGCAGGTTGCTAACATCTTTTGTGACATTGAAGAAATTGGGCCCGGATACTGCTG
>NW_009952251.1:359775-367343 GCF_000747805.2 Chaetura pelagica
TGAACCTGTATTTTTTAAAACCCAGTCTGAAGAATGCTTGTCTTCAGGGAAACTACTGAATGCCATGTTTATTTTACTCCACTGACAGGCATTTCTGTGTCATTGCTTTTCTGCCTTCCGTATGCCTAACAGTTTGAGAGCTCAGCATTTCATCTGCTGGACATGCCACCCATCTCCACCCTGTCCAGACCCCAAGTGACTGCAGTCACAGGGGAATGTCTAACCTGGTATGAGCACATGTAGCTCTTCGGAGTTCTTGGATCAGTTGCCCAGCACGCTCCGGCTCTCTGCTGGCCGCCTGCAGCAAGGCTTTCCGGAGTGTGTGCCGGCATTTCTTCTGACGAGATTCTGCCCGCTCCAGGCGGCAGAGGTGCTTGTATTTCTGCTGAAAGTAAGTGCAAAGTCTGGTCACCCTGGAACTCCTGTCATCTGCATTGTCATCGTCGGACCTGAAGGATGAAAATAAAAACAAAGAGGTTTCAAGTTTGTTTTTATTTCAAGGAAGCCAATTTGTCATTTTAATAAGACTTGCTAAGCTGGCATCCACCTTCTAGCTCCACCAATATCCAAAGGCTGAAATCAGGCAGGGATGCTGGAGAAATGATAAAAGCATGACCCCTTTTGAATGCTAAGGGTACTTAGCCTTCTTAGTATGTCATTATTAGAGATTACATCAATTTTTCATCAAGTCTGACACATTTAAATGTCTGGAGCCTGCTGTTAAAAAACAATCTATACTGTTAACCTTTATTTACTGTAAACGTCTCAGCAAATGAGACAAAATCTTAAATCAAAGTGCAACTAATGGAGAGGACAAGGGTGGGGAACTATGTTCTGGAAATTTATTGAAGAAAGGTCATGCTGGAGAAGATGGTCAAATTTTAACTAGTACCAGAACTGCTGACCTTTTCCAATTCCTCTTCCTCTGCCAGGTGGCGTTTTCCTTCCTAAACCAAAATACACACTCACACAGCTAGCAGCTGATTCTGCTTTCCCCTTGTTGAAGAATTTAAGTTGGATTACACAGTACAGCCATGGAGAAGAAATTCCTGTGTAACTTTAAAGATATTGATTAAAAAAAAAAAAAAAACGGAGAAAAAAACGGAGAAACAGAGAAAAAAAAAAAAATAGAGTAGGGCTAAATAATGACCAGATGAAGGACTGATCTAATTCTGTTTCCTTAAGAAAGTCTTTTCCCATTTCTCTTGTTCTGCTGAATGTCCAGGTACATATAAACAAGACTAACAAATCATGCCAACATATTTAGTTAAATGAAGTAAAAATCATGATACAAAATAAAATCATCACTAGGACTTGTTAAAACAACGAGGTCCATGAAGCTCCCCAGCAGTTCTCCACAACAAGCATTAGTTTGCAGAATGATTTATTTTTCTTTCAGCAAGAAAGAACATGCACTGAATATAAGCAAAGCAAACTTTGTTAATTTTGTTGCTTATGAAACAGATTTTTTTTGGTAAACTTTCCTATCTGTAAAACAAAGGAAGGGCAGGGGGGAAAAAAACAAGACCAAAACAATGAAGCAGATCAAAAGCTCCCAAGGTTCAGTCTGCAGAGTGTGGCCAGTGAGACTGAATGAGATGACACTCAAACCTGTGCAAAGCAAAGCAGATCACAACTAGCTGATGATAGAAGAGATGCAAAATACCACCCATGATATTTGCTAAATAAAGTAAGATCCAGAAATGCAGGCCAAATAGCTGTCCCTGAAAGGCAATATGACTAAGACCTACTTTCCTTTCTGGAAAATCTTATTTCATTCACACACAGGCTAAATTTAAGAGACTGCATCCATCCCCGCTAAAGCTGCCTACAAAAACTCTGCAGGAGCAAACACTGCCTTGATACAAAGGCACATTTTTATAGTTTAATGTAAAGCCAACCATACTATGTATTTTGTTTGTTAAAATAATTACAGATTATTTTCTAGAGGCGTAAATTACAAGCAATTAACCTCTGCAATTAAATGCTTAGTGGCAAATACTACCTGTTAAAAATATTTAACAACTGTAATGTTTACAATATTGAAGATGAATAGAAAATACACTTTTAAGATCTCTTAGGAAAGAAAGCCTACTGGGAAAAACAATTTGCTTAGAAAAATGTGTTATTTATTATGGATCTTCCTTTTTCCAGTGTATTAACAGAGACCAGGAATACGTGGATGGGATGTTAGATATAGGTAGGTCTAAGGTCTTAGATATTTCATTACTGTTCTGGGCCAAGATTTTTAACAAAGTTGCAGATAGACTGATGTCATTTTAAATATGGTTACACATTAAGTAAAGGGAGGAATATTCCTTGGGGAAAAAAAGAAGTGTTTCCTCTGGGTTGAAAGAGTGGGGTTTTTAAGGCAAATATATCTGTATTTGAGCCTTTTTACTTCCCTTCCATTGAAACAGACAGAAAAATGTCACTGTAAGATAAAATATTTCAAGTTTATTTTTTAAAAATAGATTAAGACATATGTACAAAAGGTAGAAAGAAATAAAGAAATCATGCCTGCACCGAATAAGGGCTTATATTGAGGCAGTTTCTAAAAGCCTATTCAGAAATTTGTTTCCAGGATAGCAAGAACCAAAAAATATGTATATGTTCAAAGAAATCTAAAAATATCACACAATCTAAAATATCACTTTTTTTTTTTTTGCTAGGCAAGTATTTAAACAGAAAGGCACTTTTATTGTTGTCCTTTCATAAAGCGTTTACCAACTTCTAGTGTACTGTTTAAAAACTACGTAGATATCTTCTGAAGTTCAACCTACTGCGTGTCATTTAATTTTTCAAAAGATTTCTGAAAGTGCACAAAAACTATCTGTTAATGCAAAATGCTTCTTCTCAACCCTTCTCTTCAAGATTGTCACATGTAAACATCAGGGGAATTATTACTGAGTGTTCATGAAGAAAACAAACAGCATGAAGCACCAGAAAGAAAGAGCAAAAGGGTAGCACAAGCAGTCAGGCTCCATCAGGGAACCAGGTAAACAAATTCCCTACTCTAAGACACACCAGCAACTGTACTTCAAAATCCTCTGTAAAGTGGGATTTGAAGAACCTTCTATTGTTCCTTTTAGTTTTTCTAGTTATCGGGAGTTATTAAATCCAGCTTTGACAATAAAGTGTAGTAAAGTGTTCCTTTTCTGAACAAGCTGGTATGAGGAAAGACTCCAATCCCCAAACGCCCTTTTCAAACTCACTACTGGAAACACTCTCTGTATCTATATTTCAGCATAGGAATTTAAAAACTACTTAGTTTTAAAGTCATTTGTTTTCCAGCACTTTCTAAGCTACAACACCCAGTAATCGAACCATCTGGGGGAAGCTTTACTCATCTGCAGCAGGAACAGCCCCTGCTTTCCTTCCCAATCACTGCTCCCATGAGGAATTTCTCCCACCCCAGCAGCCTTCCCTGCCAGCCTCCTGCCTGGACTGTGCCCCATGCCAACTCCTGCACTACTGTTTGAACTCAGACACTTGTCCATGCTTTGAAGAGAACTGCATCCTGGAACACTGAGAACACAGCAACCCGATTTTTCAAAATTAACAGAAAGAATAATAAAAGCAAACATTTTGCCTATTTTTCCACACATGACTGCAACAGTATGATTTTTTTACAGATTAAAAGGCCAGAAGGCAAGTGAGCTCAAAAATGTATTACTGTAAAGACATTTATTTTAAAACAATCTGGTGAATCTTTCAGAATTTAAGAGCAACTACAATATTGCACAAGAAATCCAACAGAAAATCATAGGATTCCCCCTCACAACCAAAAATACAGTACAGTAATGCAGAAATTAACTGTTTGTTTTATTTTACTACTTGGCTCTGAGAAGCATCCCTCCCGCTGTCTTCTACAGAGTCAAATGGTAAAGGACAGAATGAAGGTAGCTGGTGGAGTTATCCCTTTCACATAAGGGACTGTAAGTTCAGACACAAGTGAACAGAGAAAAGATAGCTGTTATTTTACTATAAAAACCAGTAAGTAAATTCCCATAGGTTTAGGTACGTGATTTCAGATTGATTTTCTCTTAAAATTAGCCTCCACAATTCAGAGTTATAACAAGTAATTGGTTACGTTAGAAGCCACCAGTCTGCACTGTCAGATTAGCAAGAAAGAGTCATGTTGACAAACTGAATCATCCAAGAAATAGTCTGAAGTAATTAATCTTCAGCAGCAGGCAGACCACATTGCAAAAGTGTCAAAGTGAAACATTTCAGATAATAAAAACCTCTATAGAAACTTGCAAAATAGGAACTGAAGTTTTAGAAGGCCAACATCAAATGAATGTATCAATGTTTATCCATAAACAAAACTAAGAACGTTGTTGAAGAGCCAATGCTGGACAGGCTGATAGAAGCAGAAAAGCAGCCAGTACCATACAAAAATGTATCCATCGTGATTTAGCTAATACAGTGTTTAATTGACGTGCATAAAATGCTAAAATGGAACAGAAAATGTCAAGACAAGGTATTATTTTCTCTCAGTGTGTAAAAAGAGAAGGAAGAATCCAAAGGAAGTTAAGACAAATATAAGCCAAAACACACACAGATGACCTTTATAAGCTGACAAACAAACCAGGGATCTATGGAAGAACCAGATCAAATGTCAAAGAGAGAAGAGTGTAAGAGAAGTTATTTAACAGATACATCTTATTTGAAAACTGTGTATAATTTAAAAGTCTGAAAGTCTACTCATGGTTTCCCAAAACAGGCTATGTAAAAGTTGCATTTCAAGTTAAAACTGAAGTTTGTGAAAGCTCACTCTCTCTGACTGCTAAGGCCCTAAAAAACAATGCTCATTCGTAACAGAAAAAACTCTTTATTTGCCCTTTATTTTAAAAAGGGAAGGTCTACACACTGCTATAAGCTTATAAGGATTAGTGAGTAAAATTTAGCAAGTTTACTAACAAAGTTATTCACAAATAGTAGGAAAGAAAAGAAGCAATAGCATTTCCCTTCATTTGGTTCTAATTCAAGTAATACCTTTGTTCAACAAGGCACACAAGTTCATGAATCCCACTAAACTCAATTAAATTTAGGCAAATAAGCTTAAATTCTTTCCTGATGCATCCTTTGATAACAGACTGCACAAAGGTCTCTAAGTTAGGTGGAAACTGGGACAGAAGGCAACAAACTGTTTCATAGCTCTTACAAACAAGAGAGTTCAAACAATCCTTTGTTTCAGCAAAGCACTCGAACAAGTGCTTCCACTTGAACTGAAGCTCACATTTACATGATTTATTCCATCTAGGCCAATATGAATACTAAAGAATCATACTCACTCTTGTCTCTCATAGCCAAGGGCTTCTCGGATAGACCACGCAACCTGGTAAGGAGAGGTTTGCTCTGAATCCTCCAATTCTTCTCCACTGTCTTCAGACCAATCCAGCCCTAAGGGAATTGAAAACATGAAAGCTGGATGAAGAGTGTATCCACCTCATGTAAGTCTCTGAGCAACCTATGACACAAAAGATTAATGTGTAGTATAGTCACAAGCGTAATTATGTTTCATTATTCTATAATATTCTCAATTACACAGTAAGACTTACAACAATAGTTCCATTATAGTATGCAAATAATATGCACTGATTTTTTTAGTCAAATTTGAGTTTTCCTTTAAAATCCTTATTGGTTTCTTTATTTATAAGCAGTAGAAGAAAAATCATCAGTTTTCTTACCCACAGAAAAGTATCACAAGCTTTCATATCAGGCACATGGAACCTTTAGAGACAAGGTAAGAGAAAAGTCCTTGCCATGAAGAACTGAGTGCCTGGCAATTTTTAATACTATATGATCCAAATAGGCCACTTTCATTTCTGGTTATATTCTGAGCCCTGCTCTGTGCTAGAACACAGGGAGAACAGAAAAACCATAAGACAGAGCAGAATGGACAGATACACAGCTACATAGGATGTTTCTCTGCTAAGTCTCTGTAATTGCTTGCCAAATGCATACATTAACGAGAAGAGAGCTAAAGAAAGAGATGCAAATACTCCTGCACTTACACCAAGCATGCTTTCACTTGATGTTGATACAGTAGGATGAACTTACTGTACACACCAGTAGCCTCAGTTAATCACGCTAAACACAATCATTTAACATGACACCCAGAAACAACATCCAGTAAGTTCTCAAGTGCAGCATTTTATCTGGAGCTTCATCTTTTGCCGTTTTTCCTTCTCTCTTCTCCATTCAGTGGAATTCTTGCCAGTTTCTTGCAGCGAGTGGGATAAAATCCTGTAGCTGCATTTACAAACCAGCATTATTACTTTTTCCCTTTCTTGTGTGCTCCTTGAAAATGGAGCAGCAGCTGGGACAGATTTAAGAATTACTTAATTTTTGCTAAAAATAAATTACGCTACTATATCTGAGATTATTTGGAAGTCAGCTGCTTTGAGTTTAGGAAATGCATCAGTAACTGGTCACCTAATTTCAGAGTCAAACACACAGACACACTTGGAATAGAATTGTCAGGAGTACTTTAATCATTTAGAATCAACACTAAACACCAGAAGTACCTTCTTCAGGAACTTCAGCATCCTGACAATTCTATTACTCATCATATTTTTAAGATATGCATTTGAACCAATTTAAGATACATTAAGACATTATATAAAATGCCAGAATTAAACACTCAACTTTAATGTTTTTTTACTCTCACTCCCTTCCATAAAGGAATGAAAAAAACAACCTAACCTTTGGAGAAAGATATCCACAACTGATGCCATGTAACAAATTATTTACCCAAAGTTTAAAAATAAAATCAGAGGTTGTCTTGTTTTGCTTCTAATGGGCACCGTAGAGAGGAAGAAATAAAATCTAATCCAGATTTAGCTAAACTCAGACTGAAAACTGCAGTTACATTAATATCCAACTACATAGCTCTAATGTAAGTACACATAACACTGGCTTCATCTTTTTCAAGATTCTGTGCAGTCATCTCTAGTGACATTATCATAAAAAAAATAATCCTGAAATTCTCTAAACCAGCATAACTAGTCTTTAAGGCATATTATGAATAAATGACAACTATATTAATATGTGAATTCTGTTACTTTGTCAAATATAAAATGGTCTAATCGCACACACATGTGCATGTGCATAACTGTACATTAATAGGTCTATTCAATTTTTTTACTATGCCTCTTTTTAAGAAAACGTATTCTCTTCACTACTTGAGAATGTAAAACATTACACACAGAAAATGATCTTTCTACAGCCTTTCAAAATACAGGTCACTTTCAAAGCTCTTGGGGTCTGTGAAACTCAGAAGTGCCTTCAGAGATGCCATTCCTCAAAAGATCTGTGTTATATGTAGGACCATTAAAGTAGTTTTCTGAAGGACAACGTCCTTTGGAGACATGCTATGGGATGCTAATTATCTTCTGAATAAATAGTAAAGCTATCCCATGACTGCTAAAAGGGCAGATCTTAACGGCAAATTTTAAAAAGGTTAATTGAAATAGCAAAATTACAGATGTTTGCAATTAAGTAAGATGTTATATGAAGAATATCCAGATTTATTTGAAGTCTGGAGTTTTTACATCAGA
>NW_009952251.1:367693-383228 GCF_000747805.2 Chaetura pelagica
ATTCCTGCTCTAGTATCACACACTGACTCCTATTTCCCATTTCCCTGTTAGTATTTACTTGTTAGAAAAGTACAATCTAAAATGAAGTGGAAAAGTAAGGTAACCTTAGAGGATGAAGGAGATAACAAAGACAGCTAGGTGTAGCTAGGTCTGTATTCATTACCAGACAAATAAGCCTTTTTAAAGCTTTATAGAGCACTACAGCCATAGCAGCAAGTTGGTTACATTTACTTACATTTTAACAAGCAGCAATTGATTATTACAGTTTCTAGATAGTAAGAGACTATTCCTACACTGGTATGTGGGCAAGATACCACCTCTCCAAGTACCTTCTGTAACAGTGCTACCTTCCTGCAGTAATTTTTTGCTTTTTTTCATCCACATTCTGTACAAGCCCAGAATAGGCCCAGCTGAGAAAAGTTCTCTTACGTTCCAATTTTCCCAGTCAAGTCAACTGGAAGTTTGAATCTGCATAGAACACTGGGCCAAATCTCCAAACTTCTATTTTGCACTCGCTATAATGTGCATTTGTCACCTATTTAACATCTGACACATATTTAACAATCTAACCTTGTCCACTCATGCAGCTGCAGTTGTGCCACCTCTACTACTCAAGATGCAAACCTTCTGTAGCATGTGTATATCTTCCAAGCAATGCCTTTTACACCTTAGTTTGATTTCTCAAATAGTTAACAGGACAGTAAGAAGAATAAGCAACCAAAATGCCAAAAAACATACGCGATGGGTCCAGACATTCCCTTCTTAGAAAACAGCTACCTAGTTCAGGGTTATTTTGTAAGAATCACACATGAATGCAGGACAGGGCTAGGAAGACACTTTGCTTTTGTCTTTTGGTTTCAGGATAAAAAATAAGCAGGCAATTATCTACCTACCTAAATGTGGAAACAGATCAGCATCCAGCTGCTGTTTTCGAGTGCACAGTTTCACCAGTCTCTGTAGCCGGCTCATGCAGGACGAGTGCGGAGAAAAGGCTGTGGCTTTCATGAGGACCCGGTCAGTCCTTGGAGGGTCTGTGACAGGAGCCCTAGCAGGTGGCAGGAGGGGCAGAGGTCTCTTGCTAGACAACTGCCGGGCTTGTGCTATAGTGTGTGTGGTGGGTGCCACTCCCTGCATTGGTAGGCTGGTGTTCAGAGGTTGAGGTGACTTGCAGACGACGCCCTGCGGTAGCCCTGTCGGCTTTAACGAAGCTGATGAAGGTGGCAGATGGGAGTGCTGCTGCTGCAGAGGCTGCTGCTGCAAAGGTGCAGGAAGGGGGCTAAAGTGCTCTTGGCGAACTTTTAAAATTTCTGTCTCTCTCTGGCGCTGTCGGTTTTGAGCCAACTTGCTCTGCAACTTTTTCCTCACTGTTGCCCCTTTCTTCAGGTCATCATCCTCCTCGTTGAAAGCAAAGGGGTCTTCTAATTCTGCCTCCAGGTAGTGGAGAGGAAGCCTAGCCCCTGGAGGGGAGAGGGACATCCCATCCAGTCCATTGGGCATCTTCAAGGCCAGGGTGGGCACTGTCAGGCTGAAGGCCATAGCATCCATCTGATGCCTTGCCTTTACCTCCTCTATGGGATCATTCTTTTTCTTCCTCTCCTTTTTCGGTATAAAGCCAAGTACCTGCAGGTGGCTGTTGCAGTACCTTTGAAAAGTAAAAGCAATCACTTATTAACTCAAGTCCTCCAAGTAAAATCTGAAGAAAACACACATCACTAAAAGGAAATCCACACACAGCCATCTCATGTGAACTTAGATCAAAACACAAGATGAAGCATACACAACTGCTTCTAATACAACAGATAACTGTGGTGTTCCCAACCTGCAACAGAAAACAAAAACTTACACAAGTGACATTTTGTAATCTTAAGATGTAGAAGTCTCCAGTTGTTATTCATAGGAGGCTGACATACAATCATTCAAAATATTTACTATGTAACAGGGTAAATACTCACAAAACAAAGCAAACAAAACAAATGGAATGTCTGATACATAAAACTAACAACTCAAGCCATTAACTCTCATCATTTCAAAAGCTCCCAAGAAAAAGCATGTTGAAGACTACTTCCTTTCATTTGGCTGCTCTTCCACTGGAAGTAGTTAACATTTTCATCAATGCACATGTTATTGTTATGAATTCCACTGTAGTAGGGAGCAGTTTCTTATATGGGTTATCTAGAGATACCTGCTGAGAAGGGTCACTATTTGCTCTTAATGAAAAAGTAGAATAAATATTTAAGTTCTGTTTTAGTAGTTTAATAGCATGAATTTTGTAGCCAGAGGATTAACTGCATGTTCTTCAAACAAAAATCCAGCTTAAAAGAAATTCTCCGCTGCTAGAAAGTGATTACAGAATGCCAGGAATATGTAAACATACAATCCACAAATATGGACTTTAAGCTCTTCTAATACAGAAAACCTTTTATAGTAACGTTATTAACAAAAAAAAGGAAAAAAAAAGGAAAGCCTGTCATGAAAATTAAGAGGAGAAGAGTTACAATTTATGGCCACAGTAAACATACTAAGAAGTAAGCAATTAATTTTTGTCCAATTAAAACAAGCAGGTGATAGAAATGTAGGAACCATGATCTGATCCTTTTCCTGTTTCACATATGCAGGCCCTCCTGCCTCTTTAGAATGCCACCAGCCATTGGACTTCTGTCCTTGCAGAATCTCAACTATATATGAAAACAAAGATACGAGGAAAAAGTAATGTCTGCATCAAGGTATTAATGAACAAGCTATTGATATATCCATGATGTTATTCACCTGGATATGAATAAGGACAAGATACAGAAATATACCATGAAGGTATAAAAACTGATCAGTAAGAATCTGAGAAAAAAAGTTTTGCTGAACAAATAAGTTCAACTATTTCTGGTCTTCATGGAGAAAAAAAATAAGAGAAAAGCCCAAATCAAAATGCAAAAAATGTTTAAAACTTCTGTTTAGTGACTTTCAATTTGCTGTTCCACCCCTAAAGAAGCAATGTGTGAACTGCTTCTGGAGGGTCTATAAAAGGTAAAAATTAAAAAGCAAATTTATATATTCTCCTGAACATCCTCCATACATGTAATTTCTTGAGGGATCCACACCCATAAGGATTCACAAATCAGAAAAGGTTGGAAAGTACTGCTACTTGTTAATGTCTAAATAATTTATTTATTACATTAAATTGTAAGTAATAAACGTAAAAGAGGCAAGCTAAAGCCAGCAACATGGGGAGTCCTTAATAGAATACATGGAATACTGTAAATTCATACTGAGAGATGCACTTCTAAAAATAAAATTATATAATGAGGGCTCACTAAAGCCTTCCTTTTAGTCAACAACAGTATCCACCCTAATTAAAATTAAGCACTTGTTAAGTATTTTGTTTTAACAGGAATGATGAGATTAGTTAGAACAGCATTTTTAGTATGGCAGAAGACAAGAAAAAAAAATATAGATTGAAAAATACAATGGAAATTTTTCCCCTCTTACTCCAATAAAATAAAAGTTTTACTCAATGTGTATGCTTCCTTCACATTGTTCAGAACGTAAATGATGAGCCCTTGTGCTTGTACAGGTGCGAGGAGTTATAACTGCCTGGTCTGCATTCATTTTGAAAAAAAAACAAAAAGAAAGCAAAAAACAGTAAATGCTAATAAATTGGCTGGCTAACATTTGCTGAGTTTGGGGATATTAAAAGTTTTTCTTGTTCATATAACTCATATAAGAACATATAAGAATATAAGAACATAATATAGCTCATATAAGAACATAATATAGCTTTGGCTCTTACAGGTGACCATACTGCATCACTGAAAGCCAACGGTATCTTATATAGGCATCACCTCTAGACACAAACCTGCAGGTTATCAAGCTACAACATAATGAAGTCTACAGTTGAAGACTCCAGCACACGTTGACTGGGGTCTGTGCTTTAGGCTCTGCCTATCAACGCTCTGTCTTCCAGGACAACCAAGGCTGATACACCTTGCCTGCTGGACTAAAAGAAGAAAGAAGCTGGGAAGAGCACTTAAGTCTTCTCTGAGTAGAGAAGACTACACACAAGCAGCTCCAGCTAGCCATAATTTATTAGCAACAACTCAATTCCAGCCGTGCCAGGCTCTAGTTGGTCCCATGAGGAGCCAGGCAGGCATGCACACCCACTTCCCTGTCCTTCAGGTTCCTGGACGGCTTTTTAGTTGGCCCTGGCCCAAACTGGCTCTGATTTTACATGGTGTTGCAGAGCCCTGTACAGACATCAACTGGCTCCGCTGGAACCAGTCTACAGCCAGCAAAGTTAAGGCAATGCACTCTCTCAATCAGATATAATGCCAGGGATGGCATTAGCAGTTCATGCTCCATGGAAGATAGATTACTGGGAAGACTGGAATAGCATCTGCAAATAGCACAGTCTCTTTCACATGGCTCCAAGCACAAAACCCATTAGAGTCAAACTAGCCATACAAGAGTCAATTCTGATATGCCTGTCTTAGTGGCATAATCTGCCACTTCTATAATGTGCCTGTGAGTTAATTCTCAGCTAACGGTATCACACTGAGCATCTGATACAGGCTTTTTCCCCCATTCCTTACAAAGTGCCAAAGGCACTTATTCAGTGCAGGTGAGGTTGAATGCCATCAGCACACATGGCAAGAGAAGTGGGTTGATATATAATCATCAAAACTACTGTAACATGAAGCACACAAAAGGTGGTGGGTTCTGAAGGCTTCAGCTGGACAGTTTCTCACATCACTAGGAAGGCAGAATCCAGACAGCAAGGTTTTCTACCTAAAACTGCATTCTGCTTCCCAATATGTTCCAGACTGGTATCAAGTTCTGTCACTTACTTAAAGGAAGATCCAAATAAACCAAGAGCATCATGCAAAGTAACAAAGAACCAGCTAAACTGTAATAACCCTGTCCTTAAAAATTAAGTGGAACTTCATTATCTGTGTGTATTTGATAAGAAAAAAATTAGCAGACATATATTCACAGAAAATACAGATACCAAATCCATGTCTGTATCATCCTGTATATATTATTTAAAAAAACAAGATAATTAATAAAGAAACTAGACTTCAAATAGGCAATGAAGCCATGCACTATTAATAGATTTAATTTGTAGAATGTTGATGGTTAATAAGAAATCTAATAATATAGCAGCATATTAAAAATCTTTGTGGCTGGTAGATGTGTCTGGGGGCAAGTTGCTTTTTTTTTAATTATCTGTGGACAGACTATGAAGCTTTTAGATATAATGCATGCATCCTGTTAAGAAATTTAATTTTTTATCGTATCTGAAAGTATTAGAAGATGGCTGTCAGAGAATCATACAGCCTGCTTTTGGTCATGTAAAGTTACATGTCTAAAACGGTGACAAAATTACTGTCTGACAGTAATTTTGTACACAGAAAATTAAAAGCTATGAGCAAACAACTCAGACATAATAAACATCTTTATATCAAATGGAGTGTGAAAAAAGTCTCCTAAGAAACAGATACAGGTTTGCCAGCCAAAAAAACCCCAGTTTAGAGTAAGCATAGTCTTACCACTAGCATTCATTACATTTTATTGTTAAAATTAAACTATGCCCTGAAAAGCAGTCTTTTAAAATATTCTTTCAAACTATCACATCATCTCATTTGAAATTAAAAGTTTATTTTCTCCTTCAGACACCTGCTGTCCTCTTCAAGTGCTGTAATGTGACACTCGACACATGCAATTGAATTATTCTAATATAACATACACCAGATGTCATGACCACACTTCACTTTCACTTGAGAAAAATCAAAAAGAACAAAGTGTGAACTCAATTCAAGGTGTAAAGAAAAATTTCAGATTCCATGGGAACATACGAGACCTAAAAAAAGTGCCATTAATTACTACGATTCCTATTGTTTTAAAGTATGACCCCTAGTAAACAGCAACTCTGGTTCAGTCAGCTCTTGCATCTGAAATTACAGCACACCATTTGCACTAACAACTTCCATGATCATTTCTGCACTCTTATTTCCAAAGAGCCTCAACTGTAAAGTAGCAAAGAAACAGTCACTGACTGTCAAATTACAGCTTTAAGTTATTAATCTTGTGTCATTTGAACACTTGCTTTACAGTTTTTGACAAACATTCGTGGTTTATTCTCACTTCATCAGTCTCCTCAACTGAGAAATGGCAGGTGAAGTGCAAGTTAATTTAGAGCACAGTCCAACTGTTGTTTCAGATAAGAGAGGGAGCTGTGAGCTGGGAAGGAAGTTATATGTAGGCCACAGTGACTGCTAATAATGCAAAAGATTAGTGAATGGCAGCTAATAACGTGAAAGGTCAGCGAATTGTGGTTTGGTTCTTTTTTGGCATATTTTGCTTATATTTTAAGTTAAAAAAAAGTATTTCTTACAGAACAAACAGAACAAGCCTTAGATAGTTAACATACACATTAGTTAAATACTTCGTTACTAGAAAAACTCACAACAATGACTCTGAAACACAAAAGTTATATATACCTAGCAGTCAAGATTAGACAAATTCTGCTATTTCAGTCAAAGCAACGCTGATGAAAGTGGTGTTCAGGAACTCTTAAAGAGCAAGGAAGAATGCCATTGTGGTTACAGTATGAGCTGCAATTCAAGAAATTTGGTTTGAATTCCCAACTCTCCCAACAACCTCAAATCATTATCTCTTGCAAGGCATTTAATACCTGGCCACCTTGGGCATCTTCATGTGGGCAGGGAGGGAGAAAGAAAGAGGGGAGGCAAAAAAGAAAAGGGAGTGGACAGCACTTTCCTAGATGGCTCATCTGTTATCAAGCAATATTTATTTTATTCCAGTAATACAATACTACGTATCAGTACCAAGCCACAAACACTGAATTATAATTCTGGATTCATCTCTACGTGTCACTGCTCCCTAAGCCCAGAAGTATGCATTTTCAACTGTTTGTCCTGAAAAAAGAGATGGAAGTGTGCTTTTGGCAGAGCTGGCCAAACAAGCAGGCCTTTTCAGGAGCATGTACTGTGAGTGACAAAGCAAACTAATTAGAACAGCAGGTACAGAGTAGAAGGTCTGATCCACAGTTTAGAGTGAATTTAAGAAAAGCAATGAACTCTCCTGAAAACTTCCATGGAGTAAGTTATTGCCCACTTTCTGAGTACTTGACTTCCACAGAAAATAAAACAAAGTTTACTGGTTGTAAAACAAAATCCTCAAAGGAACATCCTGGAATTCAATCCATTCAGGCCAGTTCCTCCCTCATCCTGAAATCAGGCAGCATCTTAAAAGAAAACTTATACCTACATCCCAGCAACCTCCCACTTGGCAGATGGGTAACTGCAACTCACCTACGGTCCTCAGATTTGGGGATGGGGTTGGTGCAGCGCTGGCTGTTATACTTGGCCACATATTCACATTGCTTGAAGGGGGCAGTCTTGTCCTCCAGAACGTGTCTGATACAGAAGGCGTAGCCGTTAAGTCGCCTCTGCTTGCACAGTTTGGGGCTATATGAGCACAAGGGCTTATTGTCAACCTCAGAGAAGTGTATGTGTTTGCCTTCATACATCACGTGACTCTATTCCTTGTGAACATCAGCTGAAAGAACAGAAATATTAAGATAAATCACATAAGGAAAAAAAACATTAATTTCTACATTGTGTGTTTCATTTTGGCAGGGAAGAGGGATCCAAAACAATACCTGATTTTAAATCTTCTTTATCATATCAATATTAAGAGAAAGCCCCAAGGACACCACTATCCTGGAATGATGATGAATCAAGAATGAAGCAGATTGTCTAAGGAAAATAGCAAAAAGTCCAATGTCAGACAGAAAAAAATAGATATTATTGCTTAACAAGTAAGTGGACAAAAGTAGCCACTAAGCCTGTGGTTCAGCTGGCATCCAAAAGCCAAATCCACAAGCACAATAGTTTTAAATCAGTAGTCACAGACCTTTGGAAACCATGAAAGAAAATTACTGGGGAAAAACCCCAAATTCTACTGCCACCACACTTAAACCTGTTAAACAAAACTCCAATCATCTACTTCAAAGTGATTAGGAGCTACAAGTTGAAAAAGGTTAAGTGTCAGATTAGATCACTTGCTTTCAAGAATCAAGTTGAATGATGATTAACTCATTTGATTGCAGAGGTTTTACTTCAAGTATCTTTGCTTACAAAAACATGCATGACTATCCATGCTCTGCAAAATTTTATTTTCACCACACCTGACCAACAGTCTCAGATCTTACAGCTGCCCACAGCTTCTGCAAGCACCAATATGCAGTCAGTCCTGAGATCATCATGGCTCTTCAGAGCTTCTCCTACTTTATTGTACTTATTTTAGGTAAACCTGGGCATTAATAATGTCAGAAGCAGTACTCCCATGGATGCCAGGAGGGCTGAAATGTCACTACAGCAAAAGGCAGGGTTTTCCCCCAGCCCCAAACAGACTCCTACAGTGCAACAAAATAACAAATCCATGCAATTATAAGGTACTTTTAAATTTCCTAAGACTATGGAGTTTTCCACAATTATCTTTAAAAATAAACCACCACCACAAAAAAATCCACCAAACCACCCCAAAGCAGCTTCAACTAAAACAGTACACATATTCTGCAACTTAGTCTGCAATAGGAAGCTTTTATTCAGAAAGCCCATCCTGAAGCACTGAAATAAACCCTTTTGAACACGGTATATTCAGTACTCAGTTCCGTTTCATATGTTGCATATCAAACGAAGGAACGTACATAAAGGTGATATTCAGGAAATACGTAATACATTAGAGGCACGTGACAAATGCACAGTTTACCACCACAATCAACTTACTTGTTCCCAAGGCCTGAAATGACAAGAACTCAAATAGAAGGAAGGAGCCTACACAGACCTTGCAGGAAAGGGGCAGTTTCCTGTTGTGAAGGTACAAACCTTCACTTCCCACTGTATAAAAGAACCTTGAGAAAATGACAGGCACTCAGGCATCTACAAGTACAACTTGAAGTCACTAGGGCAAAACAAAACACCCTATCACACCTCTAACCATAAACTGCATAAACCAGGCTTTTCACTAGCATGCATCTAGCCATAGAAGCAGAACAGAAGACTACTGAAAATTTAAAAACACACAGTTCTTAAAATGGATGTACATGCGCATGTGTAGCATACAAAGCATCCAGAATGGAGACATGCACTACAAAATGTAACTAGCACAACTGCAAGTGACCTGATTAATCCTTTGACAATAATAAGGATAATTTTGTATTAATACACAGTTCCCCTTCCATGTGCACATACAAGCGCACACACCCCCAGGAGCAGGAGCCTCACACTTTGTTTATGTCAGAGAGCCACAACACAAGCAGGGACATTTAATCCAGTTCCAATCACCTTTCCCAACTTCTCTCCATGCATAGAAGAACATGAAAGTACAGTGCACATACTATATGTATTTTAAACTAATAATTGGAGTATGACCCTTGACAACGCATCAGTCTTAACAAAAATGTTCACTGTTGGCTGTGCCCTTCAAAAAAGCAAAATAGAAAAACGAAACTAATTCTTCTTTAGCATGCTGAGAACCACATAACCCTTCCAGACACCTTTGGTTAAGGCAGATACTGACATACACCTCAGTATCATCCAGCAGCGATGTGAAAGAAAAAAATAAATCCCATAGTGACATGCCCAATATGGGAGCTGTCCTGAGAAACAGCTTCTTCCATTACTATGGCAGAGAAAGTAAATAAATGTTTCTTAACTAATTGCATCTCATACACAGAATGAAGCTGACAGAAAGACATTTGTTCTGGAGTTTGCTTCTCTTGGTAGTTAATTCAAGTTTGTATTTGGTGGCATACTGGTCGGGATGAAAAACTTGGAAGAACAAGTACATCTTGCAGTTGGGTAACTCATATGCTGCTCTCTACTTTTTTTTCTCTTTATCACCTTCTTTTAAGCAGCTACTATCGTGCTTTGCAGTTTTTGAGAGATCAAGGACCTTCTCTTTTGCACAACTCAGCAACATTTCCTTTCTGAGGGTTATCAAGCAATAGGCCAAAGAAAAAGAGTTCCTCAGAATACTTTCAAAGTAAACAGCAAGAAATGCATACCTGGTGTGCCTCCATTAAGCTTCTGTAAAGAAACTGCTCTGCAGTTCCCAGCCACTATAATCCTGGATTTATTCTTGTGCCCCCAGTCTTATTTTTGGATTTAACTCATAATTAAATCTTATTTTTGCATTTAACTTGACTGTGACAAGGCAGGCAGTGTATTTTACCTCTCACTTGTCTGTCTGAAAGACACAGGGCACAATTACAATGCCCTAAGAAACATTTATGCAAAAATACTGACAATAATCCCCAGGGAAACCAATAAGCTTGAACATTAATTTTGGGATCTATATATACAACAAGAGAAGCTCATGCAAATATAACCATACTAAAAATTCTGATAGGAATCAATTAGTGCAACTACAGGGTAACAAACAAAAAGAAAGCTAATATATCTAGCAGCCAGTGTTATAAAAAACACCCTGCAGCAATTCTCTTAAAGTCACATCTTCATTGGTAGATTCCTACACATTGGAATCTATGTAGATACACTGCCAGGATAAGAGACTGAAGTTGTATTTAACCTAATAAGATATTTTTCTTTTTACTTCAAGAACCTTTACATCTGTTGATTCTGATTTAACCTGATAGACTATTTTATTTTGAAAAAAAATACAGGAGTTGTTAATAGAGCTTTTTGCTGCTACATAAAAAGTAGCACAAGCAAGGAAGAGGCCGATGTCACTTAACTGAAGAGAACTGAAACTACACTTAGCTAAATAGTGGGTGGGGGAGAAATTATTTTTGTCCCACAGGATTCAGTAAGAGATGACGGAAACATGGACTTCCCCCCTGGAGAAATCAAATGCTTAAGCAGCTGTAATTCACTGAAAACATATCAGAGTACAAAACTTTCTGTTTTGGGTTTTGCATTTATACTCTACACTGAAGCTGTAGAAATATTCAAGAGAAACATAATTTATGCCTATATATTCTCAAACTGGCTTTAGCTACAACCCAGGAATGAGAAACCAGAGGTTGCTTCTTGAGGAACCTAGATTTCCCTTAAACAACTGCTTCTAAAGAAAAGATTTTGAGATAGTCACAAGAAAGGGTTCAAATAACAAATGAGAACCCAAAAACATGTGCCATTGCCATGACTGAGGTTTTAAAACTCACAGTAGGAGGTAAGATGAATATAGAACGGTCACGTACCACACAACACAACATCAGAACTAGCGGTAGCTGATGAAGCTAGTAAGAGATTCATTTTTACTACCCACAGGTAGTGAACTGCTGGAACTTGCTGTTACAGGAGGCTATGGGACCAGATAGTGTTACTGAGTTCAAACAGACAAAAGCCCATGGACAATGGGGACATAAGCTATGTACCTGCTCGCATGCCTAATTTAACAAGTAAGTATGTTGGAGGAGTAAGAGAAGAATTACACTGAAAACTGAAGGGGCTTTCGTGTTCATCCTAAATAGCGTCACTTACTCCTACGGCCTAAGATAGAACAGTAGGTTGGATCAACCCTGATCTGATCAGACTGCAGCTTCATCACTTATAGCAGAGCTACTTGTCCTGCTGAGTGCAGGCACTGATGGTCCATAGGACACCAGAAGGTGATTTGAAATGTGACTGTAAAAAGAGAAATGAAAGACTTAAATACACACAGGTAGACACCTGCACAACCATCAGTACCTGCTGTCAGGCACAGGAAGAAGCCAGCTCCCTACTGCTTTCAGTACCAGCAAGAAGGTATAATCAGTTCCCTTGCAGCCCAAATCACAGCTCCAGGACAGCTACAGCTACAGGCTGTGGCTCTGCACTCCACATACACTATCCCAAAACAATTAAATAGTCCTTCAGAAAGGCTGGGAAAAAATGTAGCTGCAAACTTTGGAGGGGAACCTTTGCTAGGTTCAGTATCAGTGTTATGTCATGCAGCAACCTGGAACCTGGCATCATCTGCAGTCTACAGAGAGGTTAATGGTCAAGTCACTATTAGAAAGCCCAAAACATTATAGCCTCACAACTAAACTGGTAATCTTGAGAAAACATCATGCTGAAAATATTGGAATATTTTAAATCCTGTGGGTTGGATACATTCTTAAAACATATGCTCAGAACTTGACAGTCAATGTACGTAAGACCCTTTTAGGCAATGGAATCCCCAAATGCATTGTAAATTGCAAGGCAATTATATATGTCAGTGGTTAAAAGATGTATAATTAAGAGGACTGAGCTCAGAGCTTCACACATTGCATCCAAACAAGTCATGGTTAAAGAGGCCCTAACTGCATTTGCTAATGCTAGCACAGATTTCATGTTAAATTGGTGTGTTCATGACATCTCACAGGCAAGGTATAATCATCTATATATGCTTCCAAAACCATCAGCTTGGGGCCAGAAGTGGAACATGGCTCTCCAAGAACCTTAGCTTTTCTACAAACAGAAACAGCATAAATAGTAGTTTTATTGAGTCCTCAACTTAACCAATAAAGAACAATTCCCTGCATTGCCACTATCTAACCCTGTTGCTGAGACTAACAATAAATACAAAGATTTTATGATGTTCAGGCTACATGGAATTTCATCTACTCAGAGAGGAACAGAGACCATAAAAATCATTGCGAAGAGACAGCCATTTAAAGCTACTTTACAGTAAAACCTTTCAGTCAGTATTAGCAGAAACTACATTACTAGAGAGAAAGCAAAAACATTCACCTTTTCTAGTTCATACTATGAGGCTTTAGGCAACTAGTACCTCTCTCTGAAGTGCTCTGCTTCTAACATGGGAACCTGCATCACATCTAACTGTGGTCATAACATCAACACCACAAAATAGTAACTTATACCTCCATTCTGTGATCTAACCATAACTTTGGTTTAATTCAGGTCACCTACCAGCTCAACTCTCTACTATGACCAGTTACCTAACCAAGCCTGCTATAAAATTCTGAAAACAGGAGTCTTCTTGTTAGTAAAACCATCCAAACTGAGCCAGAAAACACTGGGAAGCAACCAAAGTCAACTACAAGAGTTCCTGTAAGGAACACTTTTACCAACTAGAGCACAATCCTTACTCAGTAAATCCTCTGAAGAGCCCTGAACAAGTCAAGGTCCTGTACACACATGTAAGTACCCTGTCAGATGAAGGCACTTAACATGTTAAGATATTTCTATACACTTTTAGATACCACGTGGAATGCTATTTTGGACTACTTTTTTTCTTACGTTAAAATTTACCTAGGAAGATAGAAGCAGTAACTGACCTCATTCTGCCTTTTCAGAAAGCTTGCTATTTCAACTCTGCAAAAAGGCAGTTTATATTGCATAAGAATGTCCAGTATCTTGACAGAAAAGCAGTATATTTTAGGCAATACTAGTAATATAGATCATGCATCAGAATATCATACAATATATACAGAATTAAATGTAATTATTACTCCTAACAAAAATAGTGGCTAGAGAACTTACAGACTTGTAACAAGCTTCAATCAACAGAAGAAAACATAACTAAGAGAAGGGAATATAACTCTTTTGTTCCAAAACCGAACAGGTTCTTCTTTTTGTTTTCCTACACAAAATGAACTTAAACTTGAGTTTTAATTTCAGCTGATTCACTCATCTGAAAACAAGACAAAGACAGCCCAAAACCTAGAAAACAACAAACATTTAAGATCCTATGTACTTCAGAAACTTCAAAGGATTTCTAAAGAGAAAAGATGTTAAATAGGAAGATTCGTAACTGTTGCTAAGAGCACAATTCCCATAGATTTCAATAAAACAACTTCCTAAATGTGGCTATTCCTGACCTAAGGTTCAAGACAGGCTCTGTATCTTTGGAAGTCTCTTGAACAACAATTTCTCTATTTGACCAGGTTTCAGGCCCAGTCCTGCAATCACATCCTCACAGGCAGATTCTCATGCCTGCACAGATGCACACTTACTTCAACGTGGCTATAACCAGGCCCAGCTTTTGCCAGGATGAGCGAGGCTGCAGAAAGGCAAAGGCAGCCTTCAGATATAGCAACAAATGGAACATTTAGGCCATTACAACATTGCAGAAATGTGCTTTAAAATGTTATCTCAAAGTAGGAAAACCACGATCCTGAGAGAAAGCAGAGACTAAACATAGCACAGCATACCTTACATCTGTACTTCAAACAAACAAACAAACAAACAAAAGGCCCTAAGTCCAAGTCTTTTATTTATTCAAATAACAGATAACCTGCACTTGCATATAAGGTTAAACAAAATACCTTAGTCTTATTTTTAGTCCCAGTGATGCAAAGACAAACAAGCTTATTTTCACACAATACAGGAATATCATTCTTGACTCAGTGGGAATACTCAATAAATAAAATAGAGCAGTAGAGCTCCTCACAGAGCAGGCTTTTAGCAGTTAAAAGCTATCAAAGTTTCAATATGGTATTACATTTGTCCCTCCTGAGGATTTACCATACCATGAGAACGTGATACTTGCAACTCTGTAGGACCAGGCCCTACGCACAAACTCATTCACTCATCATAAAAATACTGAAACATCAAAATAACTCCCACCAAGCAAATTTTGGGTTGTTTTCTGTAGATAATGCAGCTTTACAATTAACAAAGCTTGTCTGATGTATTGCAAAACAAATTGCAAACAAATCATACAAAAGGCTGAAGATAGCTGCGAAAACGTCACCAGGTTGCAAGTGACAGTTTCATACAAAGCACAAGTGCTCTGGCTCATCAGTCAGCAGCAGTACCTGGTGGGTACAGCTCCAGCGTGGAGCAGTGCCACTACTGAGGTGCCCGTAGGAGAGGGCACTCCCCTAAACAGGGGAACGATGATGATGATGCGTTGCCCTCAACTGGCCAACTTTCTTTTCCAGTCTAGAAATCCTCAGAAACTGAGAACACCCTTAAAATAATCCTTCATTGTGTGTTGCTAAGGAAAAAGTTAGTTCTAACCATAGTTCTACATATTTTTATCAGATGGTATAATACACAGCTTGAAGGTAAGTGTTACTGTCATTTCCAAAATTCGAGGTTACGTGTACAAAGCCCTGAGTGTTTTGAGCTAAACAACATATTAAGGAACATTTGACCAAAACTAGACACATCCTGCATTGGAAAAAGGAGCTATTTCACCTGTGCGGGGTGAAGTGCCTTGTGGTGGGTTTTCCAGTGGACTCACTTCACAACTACCAGACGTCCTTTTCCCTGAAAAAAAGGATCCTTTCATTCTCAGTCCGGGGGGGCAGCAGCACCGCAAAGGGACCCCCCGCCCCAGCAGGACCCCCAGGGAAGTGCCTTGTGGTGGGTTTTCCAGTGGACTCACTTCACAACTACCAGACGTCCTTTTCCCTGAAAAAAAGGATCCTTTCATTCTCAGTCCGGGGGGGCAGCAGCACCGCAAAGGGACCCCCCGCCCCAGCAGGACCCCGCGGGACAGCGAGGGGCCTGGGCCCGAGCCCAGACACGGCCCGTGCTGTGCGGGGCAGCCGAGCGGGGTCTCG
>NW_009952251.1:387067-398174 GCF_000747805.2 Chaetura pelagica
CTCACCCCCCTTGCGGCCTACACCGCCCCGGCCGATCCTCGGCCTCGCGTAGCCCGCCTCCCCGCCCGCCCTGCACCCTTCGTACCGCCTGCCGCGCTACGCGAGCCCGGGGATGCAGGCCGGGCCTGGCTTACCTTTCCAGCTGCTTTTTTTTTCTCCTCTCTCTCCTCTCCCCCCTTTCCCTCTGTTGGGCTGACAGATCAGAGTTTCCTCCCCAGCAGAGGGACTGGGAATGGGCTCAGGCTCTGTGCTGAGGAGCTGCTGCCCCCCTGGCTCTGAGAAGATCCTGCTTTTTGTGGGGAGGAAGCTTTGGGGGCTCTTTATTATTTTAAAACTACAAAGTGCTCAGAGGGTAGGTGATTATTAAGGGGAATCCCTGAATATATTCTCCAGCAAAGAAGGCAGGGCTGCTGGGGCTGCTCAAGAAGAGAGCCGGCAGCCTCCTACAGCACCACTACAGGCACTGCGAGGACATAACATCAGAGAGCGGCTCCTCTGCCCTCCAAAACAACAACTTTCCTACCATCTTGGAGGTAGTAGAGAGGGAGAGAGGGAGGGAGAAAAAAAGTACAGAAGGTTTTTATAAAGTGGCGATTTGGGGGAGGGAGCCAAATAGCCAAAACGTATATTTTTAAAAATAATTTATGTGACTTTTTATTTTAAATAAAAAGGAAATACAAAGGCATGTGGCTGAAGAAATATTTTTCTTTATAACCTGTTAGGATCAGCTTTCTGGAGAAAAAAAATATTAAAAGGAGGTACGGTAACAAAATATTTTTAGTAACTTAATTTTTATTCAAAAATTAAAAATCATTATTTTTTCCTGTAATTTATATTGTTGGTAACTTTTCTGTAACTGTGTGGTAGTTCTAAAAAATTAATGTGTAATTGTGAAAGTTATTGTAACTTTTTTTGTATTGGTACTCTCAGTAGAACAGCTGAGATGGATGTGGGATAGTTTGGCATGACTGTATCATTATGTCTTTCTCTCTCTCAAGGCATTGTAAATAAAAGTGAATGTACAGGTAGGAAAAAGCTATTTATTTATTTATTTATTTATTTATTTCTAGATTAGGCCATGAAAAGCTAGGGGGGATTAATGCGAGTGAGTAGAATCTGTGATATATATCTGAGAATTTCTTATCTGTCATAAATTTAGCATTGCCTGCCCTTCTGGATGGGATGTGAAAAAATAAAACTCATAGCAAGAAATTTAAAGGCAATAGTTGAGTTTTGTTTTTAATGTTTTCAAAGCACTTTGCAGCCTTCTAAAATCTGTTTTGCTTATTTTTAAGTTACTGGTTTTATTTGGGGGCTTTGTTCCTTACATTTATTATTACTTTTATTCCTGGCTTCTTCACAGAGTAGAGAAATGCTATTAATTTAATCTACGATATATTGTAATATAAAATAGTCGTGTTTTCCTTTGTTGCAGAATTTTTACTAGATTGTAAAAAATTTATTATATGCTGTCAAAACAAGGTGAGATGCTAGGGTGTATCTATAGGTGGAGACACGAGTGTATTCAGCAGACCTATGACTATGTTATGTGCAGCCCTGTTCAGAATGAACTGCAAAGATGCCTTTTTATTTGTCCTGAAATAATTAGGAAAGTAATGAGATATACATTAAAAAAAAAAAAGGTTTTCTATTGCAAAATGTATTCAGGTGGTACAGGCTAACTGAACAGCAGTCAGGCTAAGGTGATATGAATGGAGGTATTGGGTTACTTAGTATGTTATCAACCTCTCCCTTCCTCTGTCAAATCTGAAATATAGTGTTTTAGCTCAGTTACTCTTAATCTCAAAAAATAAATCCTGAATTTAGATACATTCCATTTTCAAAACATACTTTGTGAGTTTGTCTAGCTAGTGAGTGTAGTTTATTTGTTGATAGTGAGGTTGAAATTTAGATAAATGAGTTTGCATTAAAGTATAATTAAAAGTCAGCTGGTCTTTGTGTCAAACTGTGTATTTTTGTCAGCAGGATTTTTTTAAATTATGGTGAGTCTACCCAGCAGATGTTAATAATACATAGTGTTGTGTTCTATAGAGTTATTGCATAGGAGGTGTTTTTTGTGTATCAGATTATTAATCCATTAAATGCATTAGTCTGGTCTAACATTAGTGAACCAAAAAATAATAACATATGTTGCTCCTATATCATATTTTTTAAGATTGTCTCTGGAAATAATGCAATAGTTAGGGTACTCCATACTCTTACCAGTCATTATCATGTGCTTTGGAGAATGAAACATTATTCTTTTTGTAAGATATTTAAACAAAAATATTTTCATTTCCTGTATCTAAAATTTCTTATAGGAGTGACAGGGATTACAAAGTTGGTCCTACATAGGATGATTTTAAAAAACCCTTTTGAAATACTGCAAATAAATTATCTCAATGGATTCAGAAATTCAACAAATGCAGCATAAACTAATAGTTCCTTTTCTTTTATTCTAAATAAATTAAGGACCAAATTTTCAGACCCCAGTTTTGCAAGTGCTTGCAGACCTGATAAATAATTCAGAAGTTTTTCCATAATCTCCAGGCACTTCCTTCCTTAAAATTTATCAAGTGGGTAGGGCTTGGTGAGAGTACCGAGTTCAAGTCTCTGCACTAAGTGATGTCTCGTATCTAACACTATGTTAAATAAGAGAATTGCTGCTTCTAACTGCTATTCAGTAGTTCAGTATAATTCAACTGTAACTCATTAGTTCTCTTTATTGCACTGTTAAAAGACATTGCTAGAGTTTCAGGAAGAGAGACGTACCATCCGCAACTGGTATATACTGAGTCTTTCTGGGCTGCTCCTGAGGAGATCTGTACATCACACTAGGACTATCAGTATGGGGGTTTTTGAATGAGATGCAGGTGATACAGCATGGTAGAGAAATGGCTATGAAAGCACTTGAGAACCTGAACACAGAAACAATATTAAACCCTTTCTTGGGCTTATGTGCTTGGCTTTGCAGACACTGACTTTAATCGGATTACTTGCATGCCTAAATTTAACGTGCATCATAGTAGCATTACACATTTTTATGACATCCTGAGATCTATTTGATGTGTGTTAATTGCAAAGCAAGAAGCTTAATGCTAAGGGAAAGGAGAAACATTTTGAATCTAGTTTGGAATAGAAAAACAAAAATGGCATAAACGGTACTCCAAAAAATAATCATTTTAAGACAGATAAAGTAAAGAGGAAAAATCACTAGACATTAGTTACATGGACTGTTGTGTAATCATTCAACAGAGAAATTAAAATCTGTACATTATGGATGGAGGCATTTATTCAACAAAACAATGTTTATTTACCTGAGTGGATTAAAAGTATTTAGTTCTGAGTAGCTCACTAAAAATTGCAAATATTATTTTAACTGTTTTGCTCACAACAAAACGTTACACAGTAGCACCATACAGGAGCAGAGTCTGCAAGCTTTAGTAAGGCAGTTAAAAAGTTTGTAAACATTTGTTTATATTTATGGGCAAGACTCTTAAGTTGGGAGATGCATCGTTTGGGTAAAGTAGGGCAGTACTCTGTAATTGTTAGAGAACAAATTTGACCCTGAGACTCCTGTACAAGGATGGTGTGTAAACCCAAAGCAAGAAACATCTCATGTACAGAATGAAGAACTGTATTCTGGAAACTCCATTTCTTAATTACAGAATAGGTCTGTCTACTGTGACTTTAAAGGGCCCGTATCCCTGGACCAGCCTTCCCAGGCAGTAAACTTGTCATACGCTTGAGCACAGGGTGGTCAAAGAGCGTTAATGCTCCCTAAATTGCTGGTTTCTGGCTAATGAGGCGTACTTGGCTGGTGTGTCTCAGTGGTATTAATTGTGAGACAGAGGGCAATGACATAGTCAATAAGCTTTGCAAGTCTAATAAAACTAATGGAATAGATGCTTTATGTTGTATACCAGTTACTGGAGGAGGCTGCATCAAGAAATGAACCTTGACTCTCTCCCAAGATCATATGTAGCCCAGTTACAGACCTCAGGAATTTCTGGAGCATGACTTAAACTCTGCATGTGGTGAAGAGTCTGAGGTTTTCAGCAAATAGTGTTACACTGTCTGTGTCTTGGTATTATTCCTTGAAAGACACATATATTCTGAGGAAACAGTTCCAATGTCTTCAAACACTTGTGAAAGGGATCAGCAATTTATTTAAAATGCAGGTAAATATTGTGAAGGGAGGGAAGAACTCTTAAGTGTGTAGATGTTCATTAGAAACTTTCACATATAAAGCCACATTTTTATAGCAAATATTGTCATTAGGCATGGCAAATTAAATACAAAAAAAACTTAGTATTAGGTATGTTCTTCTAAGCGATATCTGGAGCTACAGTTTTATGTGGTATTGGTTTATTTACCTGTGGCATGTTCTGGGGTCAAGCAAACCATTAAGGCCCAGCATATTAGTTTTATTAAAAATGCTTATTCTTATTTTTCAACAATTCTTCAGCATGGAAATCTTACTGCAGTGGTTGTCTCTAGTGTTATCTCCATTTCAGTTACCCTGCCTGCTGCAGTAATATGCATTTGATAACCAGTGTGCTTTTTTGCTACTTTTCCAAACATCAGAGTCCCTATATTAAAAAAATTGTCTACAGACTGAGGATTTTTTCTCTAGCAAATAAATCCAAGTTATGGAATAAATTCAGCTTTTTAATTCAGCTCTAAACTCTTTCAAACTCATTTTAGTGCACTCGTACATGGGAGATAGCCCAGCAGAAAGTATAGGGTAAACCATATGTAGAACAGAGTAACTTTGTTAGCATTTATGACATTTATGAGGTAAAGCAACACGAAGTACAGATGACTGGCCTTGTTTTCCTGAGTCTTATGGGCTTCATTGAAGCCTATTGGAGCAATGAGAATTTTGCTGTAGATTTCAGTAGAAGTGTAGTTGCAGAAGTATTTAAGCAATTGGGAGAAAAACGTATGCTAGCTATTTCATGATAATATAATTGAGAGTGAGCTGTACTGAAAATGGTAATTAACTAAGACTTAACAAATCTGTTCTTCCTTATCAATGTGTATTTTAATCTGCATCAACTAAATGGTGTCTTCCTAAAGCTCAGCAAAGTCAAAATAGTAGGATTGCGGGGAAGCTGTCCAAAGTACATGATCAGCATCTGTGGACACCTCTTTTAATGGAAGACAAACTAATGGAATAAACTGTCCAAGCAGAATGCTCTCATACACTCCCATTTTCCTGGGAAGCCCGCTGTTTGATTCAAAGTATGCTGCTGTACTTTTACTGTCTGCTTCTGTCTATGGATACTTCATTAACTGTAATTGTGTCAGTTAAGATACACGTTATCACCAGTCCTTCTTTCTGCTGTTAGTCGTTACTTATTTACGTTCACATTAGAGAGGGTCTTGGTCATCACTGCAAATTGGAAAGATGAGAATTCCCACTCTGGACTGCATCAGCCACTTCTTAGTCTTCTGAGATCAGGCTTCAAACAAAGGTGTGGAATCTTCTGTTGTGGATAATTCAGAAATTAAAAGCATGCAGGACAGGATTTTTCAAAAAATAGTTTAAGTTGAGCTAACATCAAAGCATGAGGCTTAATTAGTGTCTAGGATCAGGAGATCCCAGTGGATTTTTAAAGTTGTTTGTTACACAGGAAGCTTTTTGCTCATGGTACGTTTCTTTTTGATGCATGGTTCTCATGTCTGATCCATTTCAAACATAGACACAGGTCACATGAAAAGAAAGAATAAAATTATTTCTTTGAAATATTAAGTATATTCAAAATTTAGTATTAGCATCAGAGCAAAGAGATGTCTCTATCAGCTATTATGTCTTTAGTACACAAAGAGGCCTCTGAATCTCAGTAGTCTTCTCAGCACTGGGCACTATAAATGGATGCTTGCATGTAGCCAGAGGAAAACATTTATTAAATGTTGAGCACAGCAGGCTTTGCTGATCATGGAGTCCCTCACAGAGTTGGAATTGCAAGGTTTTCTACATATCATTTTTGGCTCTTGCTGCCATTCCTCTGTTGTACTCAGCTCTGGGGAGCTGGGGATACTCCAGTGCTTCAGGACACATTTCTGACATCATTGTATCAAATCATATGTATTACTGGGAAGTGTCTTTTTGATAAAATCCTACAAAACAGAGAAGACCATGACTTGTATAACCTGCCCCCCCACCAGCAAAGGATTCAGTGTTTGCTTCTGATGAAAGTTTTCCTTTTGACTCTCTGTAAAGTGTTTCATTCCCAAAGGTACCTGTGCCCATTTGACATTTTATGAATAATAAAAACTTATTTCTTAGTATGTAATGATAAAATAATAATAGGGTTGGGTTTGGGGTGGGTTTTTTTAGACAGGAATTTTAAAACTGCTTTTTGAGCAAAGCAACTTCTCAGGTAACTCTGGGAGAACTTGACCCATAAAACACCTTAACGTACTCCTGATAAAAAGCTTACATCAGTTGTCAGTGAACTGCTTAACTTTTAGGTGCTCTCCATAATTCCCTACTTACTTATTGCTGTTTTTTTCCATGATAGTAACAATGAGGTCCTCCTCTATCAGTTTGCTTCTTAGCACTTTTTCTGTTCATGTCCTGTCAGTGCCTTGAAAGAGTCAGTCTTCTAATTCTTCATCAATGAAGGTGATTTCATGTTATGGCATATTTGAAGGACAACAAAACAAGTCATTAGTAAGAGACTGTTTTGTTTTGGAAAAGGATGTTTTAGCTTAGCCATTGTTTGGAGTATTTTGTGAGGAGTAGGGGTGTGGGGAAAAGGATAGAGATGTTTTTGTTACCTTTTCTCTTTGGATTAAGGCTGATGCCAGGCTGCTGCTCTGCTGTTTCTTGAGCTCCACAAATCTGCACTGCTTTTCTGTCAGACTCAACAGAAATAGACAGCACATCCCCCAATATACATCCCCACAACCAAGCAGACAGCAGTCACTGTCTTGCAAGTGCCTCAGAAGAGGCATTGATCCCAAATCTTTTACTTCCTAGGGAAGTGCTACAGACATTTCCTTTTCTGCCTTGAGCTATGCTTCAAAATACATTAAAAAAATGAGTCAGTTACAAGTATTTTTATGAATGGCCTAGTTTTGTTGGCTGTTTCACAGTCCTTCTGAGAACATTCCTCAGTTTTACTTGACTTTTCATTTGGGACTACATTGTCTGGTTTATTTAAGAAACTCACTGAATTACCCAGAATTTAAAGGAGTCCACCCCTGGGACTGCAGGGATGTACCCATGAGATGCTGCTGCTGCCAGGAAGGTGGCTAATGAACAGGGCTTTAAAAATGTTTTATTTGTTTTAAAATCACAGCTTTACACTTAGATGCTTAAAATCTGCCTGCAGCATTTTGACAGAGACAACATTTGTTTCCCTTTGACTGCTGGTATTAACCTGGCCTAAACTTGCTTGAAAATCTAAGTGCTTAGCATGGTTTTACCTTAAAACGCCCTTTTCCTTCTCCAATCCCCTCAACCTTCTGCTGAAGACAAGACTCCATAAAGGTTTAATCTAAGCCACGTTTGCTGTTAATTGCTTACCTGTAAGAGCCACGTTCACACAGTGCTGTGTTGAGATGATACTTAATTACTAACCCCCATCCCTCTCTCTCCCAGACAAAGAGCTGTTCTTCCTGTGCTGTCTGTGCAGGCAGCAGTGTTCAGGAAGAAGCAAGGTGAGGGTTTCTGGACCAGAACTGGCCATGCAACCAGTGAGAAATTCTGTCAGTTGGCCACCAGGTGGTACTAGGGCTCTATCTGTGGAATTAAATCTCCTTCAGTTCTGGTCTTAAGATACAAAATAATGTACAATAAACCCCCTGCCCACTTGTAACAGTCTGGATAAATGCACCCACCACCACTGCATTTGCAGGCTAGCTTCATCAGCACATCAGACCTTTCAGGTTAAGACTCTGAGCACTTGTATTTCCCATCATCCTAGCTCTTCACTGCCTTCTTAAAATGCTCTGCTTTATTCTGAGGTTGCAGCTTTAGAACCAGCAAGTAGTAGTAGTAACTGTTGTGTTGCTGGGGTTTTTTTTAATAAACAGAACTAAATTGCATGAATAGCCTTGTTTCTGTAGATTTCTGCTCTGATACTTTGCCCAGGCTACATCACCTCCATTCCTTTGCATTCCTTTCCCTACTATCCTTTTATGGCTTAGCTGGGCAAAAGTCCTCACGTGCACTGACGGTCTAGCCAGTGGAGCAAACAGAAGAGATAAGGGAAGGGCTACATTGTAAGTAAGAATGCCAATTTAAATTTCTATTTACGATCTGGCTTCCAAGAGACATGACTTGTTACTGAAAAATTTCAAGCATAGGGGAAAAAAATGTATGTTATAAAGGTAAGGCTTCTACAGCAGCACTCTCATGCACTCAGTATTATTCTAAAATGAAAAATGTAGCTTTTCCTCATGCAAAATTACCACTTAAAAAAAGTTGCCTTTATGATACTGTTCCCATTTGTATGATTTCTAGAAGGATTATTCTAAACCTTATTACCCTAGTAGACTGTTGAAGAGGAAGGTATCCTTCCAAACTTACGTTTACCAACGTAACAGGAGTCTGAAGTCATTCTAAGGCTTAAAAATAAACCAAAAACCACCTCACACCCTTCTCCCACTTTGCTATAAAAGGATAAGTGCACAGAGAAACTAAGAAAACACAGAAAAGACCTAAAGACCTTTATCTTTTTGCTTATTTTTTTAAGCAGTTCAATATGAGAAAGCTGTGTAACAATTGCTTTTTCTTCCACATCAAAATTATTTTTTATTTCCTCCATGAGTAGTTTCTCAGCTGAAACAAAACTGAGAAACATACAAGTATCTATAGCAGTGGTAGGTCTGAGCACTTGACAGAAACCAGGTACATTTGACTCAGAAGAGGGACAACTTGCTCTGAAAGCACATTACAAAAATAGCATGCTCACACGCTCACTAGTGCTTAAAATTAAGATACCTAGATACTCTGGAAGAAGGTCATAATCTAGTATTTTGGCCATGTAGCCTTGTTCCTAGCAAATCACAACTTCCTGAGTCTGAGTTGCTTTCTGAGTTCTTTTCATGCAGAAAGCATGAGCTATATGAATTACACAGGTAATAAATTGTTTGGCATTATAATTTATTTTTATACAATCATCATGTACACTGCCTCTGGGTACAGTAAGTTGAGTGCTGCACGTTCTCTCAGATCCAACAGTCCTATAATATTATGGGACTATATGAGCTGATGAAAATGTGAATGAAGAAAAACACAACAACATAGGAAACAGATCTTGAAAAAAAAATCAGTCACAGCAGTTAACTGCAACAAATACTTGAGTGGAGGTGGTAGCAGTCTGATTAGTCTCTAGCAGATGCTTGGCTCTTCTACTGCATGAGCACCTTCAACAACAGCTTTCACACACTTGGCCATTGTCTGAGATGCTCTACTGATGGAATCTGAAAAAAAAAAAATCCAAACACACATCAGTGTGCTACAACTGTTAATTTTTAAAATTATACACAGACAATATAGAAAAGATTTACTACAGGACTATGTACAAGGAGGGTAAAGAAAATTGCTTTGTTGAAAATATAGTGCAATAGTCTGTGCCTTATGCAAATTCCAAATAATTTTATTGGGAAATTTTGTTTCTTCAAATCCTACTTATCTTAGTGAAAAGCTTTAAATGCCTCATAAGAATTTTACTGTAAAGCTAATTAAAATGTGTTGCAAATTTCAGAATGGAAAGGCCACACTATACGTACCTGTCATATAGAAGTCTTTTATTGTGAGCTGAGGTGGAACAAGAGGATCAGCAAGGAGCTGTTGCTTCACTAACTGTGGCATAACAACAACAAAAAAAAAGGTTTTTACGATAGGAACTTTTTCCTTTATGATAGGAACTTATTATCAAAGCATTTGTTTAGTGAAATCTGCATTCAGTGGAGGTCAAAGGATGCTTTCAGAACTGCATATGAAGGAGGCTCATTTCTTTAAAAAGCACCAAGTTATGTAACAGCACTAAGTCATGCCCAGATGCTTGTCTTGGTTACCTTTGACAGTTCATTTGCCTGGCTGAAGTAGTTAGCCTCTTCCACATCATCGTATCGAACCAGATTAGGAGATACTTCTTCTAAACGCTTCCGTATCTCATCAAGGTTCTCATAAGGCAAAGTCATACCAGCCAGCTAAGAGATTCACAGAAAGAAATGCCATCAAGTTTAGAGATTTAATACATAATGGTTTAGACAACCAATCCATTAACATACCTAGGGTAAAATCAGGAAAATTCTACACTCCTGAAAACACAGGCAATTATAACGCACAAACTAAAGCAAAGTCACAGTGTCGTGTTGGACTTCTGATGCCTCCAGTTAAGACTTCCTCACATTAAAAAACTAGGCTGTCCTGTTTGCTATAAAAAGGAAAAAAAAAGACAAGAAGTACTTTGCTCTTTCCATACAGATGTCATTTGCACTTCTACCAAATTACCAAGAAATGTGATAAAAACCAATGCAATAATCAATGCATCTTGTTCCCAGTGACCAATAAGCATATATTTGACCGTATCTAATGATACCAAATCCTGTCTTTAGATTTCATGCTGTTTTCTTTCTAAAAAGCAATAAACTGCATCCTCCCACCAGTTTCCTCTAAAGCACAAGATCATCAGAATTTGCAAAGCCTCATCCATTATGCATTCCAATGGTATACAGCATTTATATACAGCTATAATGTTAGTCCTATCCTAAAACATAAACAGTATGATTTAGCTCACAGAATGAAGAAAGGATTCAATACAAGACATAACTTAAGACTACAGTCATGTATTTCCCTGAAAATGTACCTCATTTGGAAATACTTTTTGATAAAAAAGGAACTGAACCTCTCAGTAAGCTTTTACAGAAGTAATTAATAACAGCAACAGTACCTCAGAGACAGCTCTGATAATTCTCCAGTCTTCCCTTGCCATCCCAGGAGGTGTCACTGCTACCCTTGTCTGCTGGGCCCTACCCTCAGTATTCACATATGTGGCCACCTTCTCTGTATATGCTGCTCCTGGGAGAATAACATCAGCCATGGGAGCTCCCACATCCCCATGATGTCCTAAATATAGGGAAA
>NW_009952251.1:398350-408172 GCF_000747805.2 Chaetura pelagica
TAGGTAAAGAGGAAACAGTACATATGTAAGTCAAAATAAAAATAAATGCTTTACCAAATTTGTGTTCCCAGAAAAAAGAGAGTTTCAAAAGTTTGCTTAACCAGTATTATAAAGCCTGACAGCCTAATACACTAGGCTGAGTTCACTGAGGTCTCATTTGCTTTATTCTTCAAGGAGAATGAACAGACTACAAGCAGTGGTAAATGGTAGTTCAGTCTCTATAGCCACACAGCTTTGGAGGGCTCCTGAAACAAGGATACTCAGTGAATTAATGTTTTGGCATGATAGAACAGCTGGGAACCAATGCCATTTGGTCTATCATGTTTGAACCTGCACTCCAGGAGATAAAATGTTTTTTATTCCCTTATTATTCACCAACAGTTTATAATCTTTACCTAAGAAACAGGTAACCAGTATCTCAGTTATATATTGGAAATTCCATTTCTTGGTGAAAAATAAAGGCTAGAATTTATGAAAGAGTCAGGTATGTTTATAAGACTATGCCACTTTTTAGATTTTCTCTCCAGCTAGTAGATAGCAACATTCCTTAATTTACATTTACTAATTACCTTGATAGATGATAAAACAGTCCTTTGGCAAATCCTGACGTGTTATACAACCAGAATCTGCTCCCAAAAGATACAGCACTTTGGGAGGACTTTTCCTAATAGCCTCCACTCCTGGTTTGAAACCCAGATCCAAAGCAGCTACTTGGCTTGCAACCCTGTAGAAACCAACACATTATGACTTTTAAGTTATCTCAGAATTCTCTCTCTCATCAGAGCAGACCTAACTTCTTTTTTTGACTGAATACTTATGAGGGACAAAAGAGGTCTCACTAACAGGGCAAAAATCAAGCATGAAGGTAACTGAAAATTCTGACAGTATTTGAGTATTTGACAGAATATCAGGTTGGTTTTGCATTTTGACAAACTGATAGCATTTCAGGTTTTCTCAGCGAATCTCAATTATTTAAGATCTGATACCAAAGCAAAGGCAGACATTCCAGGTCAAGGCCTAGTCGCAGGCAGCTCACTTGTCATCTAGAACATTAAGGTTCACATTTCAGCTATGAATTGAACTCAAAGGGCCTTCAATTTAGGGCACTCACATGGAAACTGAAAAGACCAGCTTCTGGATCACCCACTACTCTGAAGCATCCAAGACTTAACTTAAGACTACTATTTCATCACTGTTCATTTACTGATGTGTAAAAGTACTTTTAAAATAATTAAATAATAATTCTCATTTTCTAGCACTCTTTCTTTTCCCTAATGAGGTGCTAGACTTATGATTATATTCAAAAGAAAAAAAAGATTCTCTCTGTAGAGTACAGATCTCTCAATGTTACTCAAGTTTGTGCAACACAGTGAGCCTTATAGGTTCCAGTAAGTTCAATTGCTTTTTACACTTAAGGTAGAGAGTATGATGCACCAAAAGCAATGAAAGTCAGTAATATGAGAGACTGCCAAACTACAGGTAAAAAAGGTGTCACAAGTGTTCCCTAACTCACTGGTGTTTTGGTATTATATGTTTCAGTGTCAACAGCAGGATTTTATATTCCCTTCAGAAGACCAAGCCCTGCTCTTACTATATGAGTTTTTATACTGCCTACAGATTCTAACTTGATAAGCTGCTTGCATGTACACAAATCTACACTCAGACATGGAGGTAACTTGTGAAGGCCCAGCATGAATGAAAGTGGCTCCCAAAAAACTTTAAAGCAAACCTGTGGAGGATGTTCATGACTTTCCAATCAGAACCAACACCACTCTTAGTCCTGGCGTTCTGTGCAATGGTGGACACGGCAGCATGGATGGCAGCTCCGTCACTGCGCTGCAGCGCTGCACTACCTACCACCACCACTGGCTTTTTGGCCTGGTTGAGGACCTGTCCAAGTAAAGAATCAAGAAATTCATTCCAAGGCTCTGAAGACAAAAGAAAACGTAGCAAATCCCATAATTTCTACACATCTTCTATGCAATGCTACAGTTCTGGTCACTACTTTCTTTACAGGTAAAGCCAAGAGAAACTGCTGTAAGCAGTACACTGCCCTGTCAACACAAAGCCATACTCTTGATTACCAGACATTTAAGTGGAAACAGCAGTGGTTTATATCAATAAATATTCCAGGATTTTCCTACACTGCTAAGTTTTATGCACCTGAATATATCAAACAGTTCACACATACCTGGTGGACACCTCCTCTCTGCATTTGACTAAAGCAAATAACCCCAGATAGAACATGGTACTTCAGCTCTCTCTCTCTGAGGAATTTGGGTTATTATTCAATAAATCTGGAATTTAACAGTCACACTCTTTTAAGTTGCCTGTACCTTGGAGAATGCATGTTTTCCAGAAGCAATGTCCTGGAGTATTTGTGGGGACTCTCCTAGATGATCATATGTGTAGGTCAAATTCACAGGAGAGCCAACAAGGGCCACTTTCAAGTCATTGTGAAGCCAGCTGAGAACACAGCAAACATTTTATAAAAATTCAAGAAACAGAGTTTTACTCAACCAAAGCCCCTTATAATTTTAGCAGTAACTTGAATAGGATGGAAATTCTTTCAAAGGAATTTAAACAACATGCATTGTTGTGGTAACACACCATTTAGAATTATTCTGACTGTTAAGGGGTTTTTTAGGACTATTTCTCTATGCATATTCTGCAGCCAGTGCAGCAACACTGCACTTAACCAAGAAGCTTGTTCATAAATTCCCTCTTCCCCTCAAACTTTTGCCAATTCAGTGGAAAAAAGGTAGCATGACTTTAAACAATCTTTTCCCATCCTAGCCAAAATGAAATACAACTTTAAACCACATCTACAGCTACTATTATTTAGCTTGATTAACTCTTAGTTACTTCAGAATTTAAGTAATTTCTAGGAGGAAAGAATTCTGAATTTGACAGTGCTGATGATTTTAGAAATCCACTTATTTCTTAGTTAAACAGAAAAATTTAGTTGGTTAGAAATTTTTCCTTTTTGGCGGCTTCTCACAGCACAGACATAAAAATACATGAATTGGTCATAAATTTAATTGCATTTCTTCCTCTGAAAATTTTAAGGCCACTATTGTTTAAAATTACACATTTTGGAAGATTCCAGCATTCGGGAGGGCAGGGCTTTTATAAATCTCATTTATCTCCTGCTGACATATCTTGTTAAAGTTGGATTAGCTATGTTCAAAAGTTTGGGAAAGCCATATTACTTGTGAAAAAAAACCAAAACACCTCTAATGCAACAATAGAAAAAGCACCAAACTCATGCTGAAAATAATTCTTTAAGGAATATGCTATAAGAAACTTTTAAAGACAAAATCTGAGGTGTCTGTGCAACGTAACAAAGGAATAAATGTCTGAGTATATGAACTTACATAAAATGTCAAAGCAAGAATGAACAAAACTCAGCCATACACTACAGGGAGAAGAGACCTCAATTTCTACACCTGTATCACCATTCCCTTTACTAAAAGGTGAACTAAATCCAGTGAGTCAGTCTGGATGAATGCTCTCAGCTTACTGCCTGAAGCTCCTCCTGAGCATTGTATCAACTCCAGACGGATTTGCATGCTTATTCACCACTAAGGAATACAAACCTCTTTCGAATTCTAGCGTTAAAAAGTGGTGCCTCAAAGCGTGGATTGGTGCCAACCAGAAGCAGGACATCTGCCTCCTCCACTCCAGCAATCTTGGTATTAAGCAGGTAGTTAGAGCGTAAATCTGTGCTGTAACAAAAAGATGTAAGAAAAAAAGAGGTTGAGAATTCAGTAAAGGAAGGAATAAAGCATGGTAAAGATTCTAGATGCTCAAAATATTTTTTTGTCCCAGGAAGAGAAAGGGAAAGAAGAGACTTCTCAATCCAAATTACTAACCCAAATAAAAAGCAAGACCTTCTCTCTTGTTTCAAGAGTATCAGAGACAGGAAAACATTTAAGGAATTACAATGTGGATGCTTGCCAAGGTCATAACTGTACTATAGTTTTTACAACACAAATAGAAATAGACTAAAATATCCAGCTTTACAACAGAGTGTAACTGGCTTTCAGTAGGCTACTGTTGAACTGCAGCAGCCCCAAGACACAGCGAAGCTGCAGCCCTGGCTGTAGTGGACACTATATATAAACACAGAACCCATAAATACTCTCTATACATTAATATTGCATATTCAAACAAAACCTGCTAGCACATTAGCAATTGCTGTCCTTGGTCATTTCAGAATCTTATAATGAGGGGATGTGCAGACTGGAAAGTTTATTTCAATATTAATTACAGACAAACTCTGCCTGAACTCTTACCCAGCTCCAGCAGTAGGGAAGACCTCTTCAGTGCAGAGAGTATCACAATCTACTCTATTCAGTAAGTCTTTCAGAGCTATTAGTGCTTCTGCATCCACCAGTCCTCCTACAATTGCTGCTACTTCCTTACCTTTGACAGCCTGTAGCTGCAAAGAAAGAGATTATAAACATAAGAAAAAGCCCATAGAAATAAATTCCCATTTGGCCCAGGTAAATGTTTGTTACATGAAGATGTGCCAAAGCCAGCAGTGCAACTGCTGACCTGGAGTAGCACAAACTAAGCAGCATTGTCTGACTTCTGCCAGGCAGCAGCTCCAGATCCTTCAGAACTCATGATAAGCAAAAAACCGCTCTGTGTATTCTGTGTAGATGTCTCAAACTAGAGCTGTTGCTCAGATGTGGCTAATTCTCATTTGGTGTGGTGAGGAGAGGAAAACTGGTGAATTATTTTATTTTAACAAAGCTACAGAACACAAACTTCTGTAACACAAGCTCAGGCAGCAAACTCAGCTGAAAGGTATTATCTGGGAAGCAATACCTTTCCATAACAAAGCCTGCTACTGTACCATGGGCAAAAGCATCTTTGAGGAAAATCCAGTTACACTTACTCGATTCTACTTTGTCCCACATAATTTTTTTTATCAAAATCCAGAGCAGTCATGCAGCTCCTCCTGCAGCAGAATCAATCATCACACAAAGAAAGCACTGAGGCAAGCAGAGTTCAGATAAAAGTCATATAGAAGTAATGGCTTTGATGGCAAAAGTGGTGATAGCACAGGTTAAATAAATTTAAAGGAGTCTTCAGACAGACCAGGAAGATTCAGGGAAGTTGCTTCCTCCTACATTTCTGATAGAACAGCTTAGCTTCCTGTTTCAATAAAAGTAATTTCTCCACAATGCCCCAAATGAAATCATGGTAAGACAAAGTTCTTCAGATGGTCTAATCCACAAAACAGCAAATAATATTCAAAAGAAGACATTTAAGTGGAATTACAAGGGATTGTAAGTCAAATGCTCCCCTCTAGCCTTAAAGAAAAAAGCCCTTTTCTATATAACTGTTTTCATATTAATCACTGCAGTTTGTCCAGCTTTAGAAATTTATTTTAAACTACATATATTAAAAATTCTTACCACACCAGCAACACGAGATAACACATCCTCCCAGGAGGCATAAACAAATATTCCTTTCTCGTTCTTTATCATCGGCTGAGTAAGTCTCTGACGCTTCAAACCATCATAAGCAAACCTAAGGGAACACCACTAATATTATTAAAGAGCAAAGACAAAGATATTTGTGTGTACTAAATACTTTCTAAGACTGAGTCTCCTAACAGCTTGCAATGATTAGAAAAGAGAAACACAATAAATATTTCCCCTGAAAGTTCAAGTTTTCCTTCTCAAACACAGGTAAAAAAATATGATGCAAATAAAACGTTACTGTTAAATAAGCTACGGAAAATAAAAACATCAGAAAACTCAGTATCTTCAATTATAGTATTAAAAACATATTTTACCAATTATTCTTCACTGTAGCTTCACAAGACTAACAGTGGGATCCAGAAGTCCATGTTACTGTCCACATTTGTTCTGCAAAGTGTGCCTTTAATGTGTACATAAACATGCACCTGGGTACAAACACGTTCCACACACCTTGTTTTGTCAGAGATCCATTCCTCATTGATATCTTCATGCAGCCTTGGCAAAATTCTCATCACTTCACCAGTTCTTGTGCTCACTACAATGTTGCTTCCAACTGCATCAAGAACATCAATTGACTCTACTTTCCTGTTTAGGAGAACAAATAAACAACTTGCAGTTTTCTATATAAAAGCAGCAACAACTAGTGTTTGCATAACAAACAAAACAACAACAAAATAAAGTGCTGTAGGTTTAGCTTTAGATAAAAACTTTGTTTCACAAGATATTTCAAATAATATCCTCAACAATTACTGAGTTAATTAACTTGAATTTTCCTTTTACATACTTTTTTGCACTGACCCATCAGCACAACAAACAAGTCCAAAACATTTTAGCGTAAAAAATAAGGAAAAAACAGACTACAAACTATAACATTCTTCCTTTTCATGAAAGAACTGTGAGCAAAACAGAATCTGTGTTGGCTTCAGTCTGTGGAAAAGTCTACAACAAAAATGCAAAGAATAAAAATCAGAGAAAACCCTTAATATCATAGATGCACATATTCTAAGCTAAAGAATATGACAGGAACAGAGAAAGCTGCAACTTCAATATGAGTTAAGATACATACCTTGTCTCCCATGGGCGTGCAGTAAAGGCATATGGCTTGGAGGTAAGAGCACCAACTGGGCAGATGTCAATAATATTTCCTGATAACTCAGACATGAACATTTTTTCAACATAAGTACCAACTTGCATATCATTTCCTCTTCCAGTTGTTCCCAAATCATCTACCCCTGCAACCTCACTAGCAAACCTGGTAGATGTAAAAAGAATGATAAACAAATCTGCAATGTATGACAGCAACAGAGCACATTTTTCAACCCTCATTTTCTTAAGATAAAACACTAGCCTTAGTCCACACACCTAAAGAAGAAAACAACTGTTTAGATGCCAGTGCCATCACATGCAGAACTACACACCTGCAGCCTTTTATTCAGACAGGGCTACAAAAACCCAGTGGAGCTCAATCAAAACAAAGAGTAGTTCAGTGCTCATTCGATTTCACACCCCGAGTCCAAGATTAGTCCTAACTAGCAAGTTGTTTCTAGAACTAGGCAAGTACATTGCCTTCTTTTCCACCTGGCTCAAGTTAGCTGGTACTGAATCTCAGGACTACAGAGCAGCATAAATACAGCCACCAGAAGCTGTCAAGAATAAATAAACCTTGTAACTATGGCAAGGGATGCACTTAATGTTTTAAAAACCATTCTGGTATTAACACCATAGGACCAGTTCTGCCCTGTAGAATTCCTATTTCACTTCCATATTTTGAGCATCTCTCTCTGTTTCCTATATGACAGCTCTCTTGTAGCTCTGGGAAATCAGCTATCAATCCCTACCAGAAATAAAATTCTTAACTACAGTCAGAAAAGAAATTATAAATTGACTGCTCCTCATGGTGTTTCTTTCACAAGTAATAAACTGATACAAATCAGTCTGTTCAGTGCTCTCTCCAGGAAAAAATAAAGGACATTACCTGATGCATCGAGTGCACTGTATACACCGAGTCATAATTGTTTTGACTAATGGGCCAATGTTCTTGTCCTCCACAGCACGTTTTCCTTCTCTAAATCTACTTCTGTCACTGCCAAACATCATTGATTGATCCTAGGAAAGCAACAGAAAACAGAGGCACCCAGGCTGCTGGAAAGCACCATTTCACCTAAGACAAGAGTATTAATACAAAAATCTATACAATTTAATTGGATGCCGTACCTGTAGATCACATTCTCCACCCTGATCACAGATAGGACAGTCCAGTGGGTGATTTGCCAGCAGAAATTCCATTACACCCTCTCTGTTGGGTTCAGGAATTAATGTCAACCTCACATCGTTCAGCAGATAGCACAACTGATCAGCAATACAAGGCTAGAAGAAAGGTACCTTGCTTTCCTGGACTTCTCAGAGTTTGTCAGTATGTTCCAACCCTTCATCACTGGCATGGCACAAGCAGCAACTGGCTGCAAGGATCATCAAAACCAAGCATGAATATGTGTTTCTTCTCAACATGGGCACAAACCCCAATCTCTCCCTCCCCCTAAACTCCTGCATAACCATCTATCATTAATTCATCATTTTGTAGAAATGAAAAGGTATCTACAAGGAAAAAAAAAGAAGAAAAATCTAACAAATAAAGCCACTAGAAGCCATATTTATTAATAATCTGCTACGTAAAAAGGTTAAATTAGTTATTTTTATTTTTAAAGTTGAAATTTTACACTTTTTGGTTCCAATTGAAGTACTTCTAGCAAGAAGGTCAACTGTAACAGATAAATGGCAAATCAAAGAGATTCAGCAGAGATCTGGAAAACCTCGAGAACTGCAGTTTAGAGTATGTATTACTTACAAGACATTTATTTGGACAAAGCCTACAGAGTGAGTCTTGGTCACAGTATTACTGTGAGAATAACAAAAACTCCTGCTCAGAAACTCCTAATTTTCAACCACATCATGAGCCAGACCATCATGACTTCCACCTTTAGCAATAACTCAACATTTCCAGAGATGCAAAGCTCAAACTGTGGAATTCAAGCTGAGGTGAGCTGAAGTTTTGTATGTGAATACAAACATGTAATCAATGGTACATACTGCATTAAAATATAAACTATTAAGTAACTTCAGTCTCTACATAACTAGAACAATCCTAGAACAATCCTACAGCTGAATTCATACAATATTTGAAGTTCAGCTGAAGACATGCAGTTGGAACCTGAATTACAGAACATAAAAATATCTGACTGAAAATGCACAGATATTAAATGCTCATGTCCGTGAGCAAGATAATCCACAAGAACCTGAGGACTGACTGACCCTGTGGTCCACTGGCAAGAAGGGAAAAAACTGCTTCAAAGAGCTGAATAACAACAGTTTGTGTGCTTATGATAGTTTGACAAGATTTAAACTAGGCCCTAAGCACAGCAGAAAAATGCAATTCCAATGAAACACGTATGTACCTTGGGAGCTTTCTCTATTTCTACAAGACACATCCTACAGTTTCCAGCAACAGAGAGACGATCATGGTAACAAAAACGAGGTATCTGAACTCCAGCCTTTTCACAGGCCTGCAAAGAGTAAGAAATAAAGGGAAATTAAATTTTAGTTGGGCCTTTCAGTTCCATCTCATAAAATAGCATTCAGTTTTTCAAATAATAACATTGTTAGTGCTCTAGCATATACTCCATTTTACCCTTCACCTTGCGAAGTAACCATAAATAAAAAAATGTGATCATGCAGAAACATGTCAAGCTATCAATTACAAATATTTTGGAAAAAAAATTAACTAGTTGAGGAAATGAGAGTTGATCTCTTTTTCATTCTTTCCTCCAAGAATTGAAAGAATTCTCTCCAATGGATACTACTACACTAGCAATACAAGCAACTTTTCAAAGAATACACGCACTATTTACACAGGAGTACATAAAAGGAAAATTTAAGAAATATAAAAGAAACAACAACACGGGTAGTTCTGGTAATTCAACAACACAGGTACTCTCTATGAAGGTACTGGAACACAGTCAATCACACTCCAGTACATCCCCAAGCACACAAGAAACACTGCTCCATGACATGTCTGAAGAAGAGATAGCAGGACAAAGATGACTGATTTCCAGAGAACTGATAAAGACAGCCTTTCCTGCATAAAATCCCCATAGCTAATGGAATTTATGCTATAGTGCTAACTATGCCTGCCAGAAGAAATACCACTGAATTAAATAAAAAAGAACTATAATCTATTTTTTTCTGATGATTTCTAAACAAAAAAATATTAAAAATCACACAAAAGCAAAATTAAAAAGCTAATAAAAAATAATATTTGAGAAAATTT
>NW_009952251.1:408589-409936 GCF_000747805.2 Chaetura pelagica
ACTCCTGCTGGAAGCATCCTGATATCCAAGTACATCAGTAACTTGTAAGCAAAGAATGAAGACTGTATTTTGAAATAAACATTATATACCTTAATATTCTAACTCACTATACCACTTCCCCATGTAACGGCTTCTTAAGAAGAAGTTAGAATGGAAAAAGATCTACTTGAAATTTTGGCATGAAAAACAAAATGCTGGATACAGGCTGGGAGATCCAGGTTCCATTTTTTTCCACACCAAGAACAAAAGCAGCAAAGGATTAGCTTTCTGAATTATAAGAGCTAATAATCAAAAGGAAGCAATCCCTCATTTACCCAAGACATCACCTGAATAAGATATCAAACTAAAATATTCTATGTGACTATCAGGTCACATAGAGTTCCGAGCTAGAATTTCAACTAAAATGTATCACAGCTTGTTACTGCATTGCATATATTTTTTGCTGATGGGATAGACTCTGCATGCATCTGCTTTCAGGTAGATGCTTCTTTTTCAAACACTGAACTCCCCAAAAGATTTTTGCCACATGAAATTGCATCTCAGTCAGTGAAAATACCTCTAAAGAATTACAAGAAACAATGCAACAGGTTTGGGGGCTTTTTTGCTATACAGGATATGCTGCCAAGAAGTGAGATGGAGAGTCCCAAGAAAAACCCAGCATGCCACTCCTCACACCTGAAGCACAGTGGTTCCTGGGTTCACCAATACAGGATGGCCATCCACAAACACCTCTATCTGGTTGCTGGCTGCTGTCGCAGTTGTACGCCCTGAGAGGCAAGAAGAAAAAAGCCCAAACAAAAACGTTCTGTTACTGCTAGATGCAAAACATTAGACCCCACAACCCTCATCATACAGTTACACAGTACTGACAGAAACTCAGTTCTAGAAATAGCACAACATAGAAACCAGAGCTACAAATAAAATACACATAGATGCCCTTCAGTAAGTCACAGAATCATGGAATCGTTTTGGGTGGAAGTCAGTTACACACAGGTTCATTTTATCACCACACGCATAACCTGGACACTTACCACACGCTTTGGAAGACTGGGCGACCCCAGCCAAGGTCCTGCGGACAGCAGGGAGTCGAAACATGGTGTTTGGGTAGGAGAGAAAACAGCACCCAGTTGTTACCAGTATAAATGTTTTCTGACGGGCTTCAGAGGCAGAGCACAAATTTCTATACCAGTTGCAAAAAAGTAAGACAGTAAGAAGTTACTTCCTTGAATACATGGATCTGTGATGGTAACTACCTATACTTGGTACAGAAGGGGTGGATGTGACGATGAGGAGCAGCTGCAGCCAAGCTCAAGCCTAACGCTGCAGGAGCCGCACGAAGGAAGAGCA
>NW_009952251.1:411089-442835 GCF_000747805.2 Chaetura pelagica
GCCGCCGCCGCTGCTGCTGCTCGGCGGCTGCTGGGAAGGGGGTTAACGGGCTTGTTCTCCGCAGGTACGTCCCTTCTCAGGCTGACATAGCGGTCTTTGAAGCAGTCGGTGCCCCACCTCCTGCAGACTTGTTTCATGCTCTTCGGTGGTACAATCATATTAAGTCGTACGAAAAGCAAAAGGCAAGGTATGGTTAAATTGCTAAGCTGGAATATGTGTAAACTAGCCTACCGAGTCTTGCATTTATTTCATCGAGTTTGAACCAAACGGTGTTTTTAACTGGTACCACGTGGCAGATTGAGTTGCCGTTGGAACAGGAAAAGCTCTAGAAGCAGAGCAGACCTCTTCTGTCAGTGCACTTCTTGCTAAGAATTTCGGCAGCCTCATTCGGTGCCTGTTAAATTGCAGAGGCTTTTGCTAAAGCTCACACGAAAGGCTTGAGTTGCTGCCACTTATACAGATAACTATGCTGAAAGCTGATAGTGATCGACCCCATAAAAGCAACACTACAACAGATTAGAAAGCATTGCAGGAGTATTTAAACATAATTATACAGTTTATGTAGGTGATAAATAAGGGAAGTGGTTCTTTCAGGTTTTTAGTTATGGAAGATAATTATTTGATATGCAGAAGCACATACAAAGAAGGGAAAACATGAAAGCAAATGCTATCTTTTTTCTTTTTTAGTGATTTTAGTGTTCATGAAAGGTGCTGTATTGACATCCATGGAGACTGCAGGCCTCTCTAAAAAGGTACAGCATAGGTAGGGGTCAGTATTGCTACACTGCCTCCTCTCTGTGCCTCAGTCCTGTTTGAAGGGAGCTCTTGTAAAGTTGGGTGGCTCAGTCACCAGCCTGTTTCTGAAGCTGTTAAAATGCTGAAAGGAACGGAGGTTATTAAGTTGCTTCACAAAGTCCACTCTCTGGAAGCTGCTTGTAGTTCCTAAAAATAACCTGGGTTTATGGCTCTCAAACCTGCAGTTCACAGTAACAAAAGAAATACAAGGTTATTCAAAGACTACAGAACTCTCTGAGCTATAGCAGAGTTAATTGAGGGGGATCTGGTTCCTTGTGTTTAGAGAGCTTTCAGCATAAAGCCATCACTGACACATCCAAAGTCACAAGATCAGTTGCAATGATGTGCTTTCTATCACTATTAGGTTTTAAACTAAACGTGAGAATACTTGTAGGGAAGCATGAACAAATAGTTACTCTCCCTATACAGAATATAATGCAGGTGAAATATTCCAATAAGAAAACTTTTTTATTCATATACTTGGGTGTAGCAGCAGTGTTGGGCAGGATCATGCCAGCTTAGATGAACCATCTTTGAATATGGGATTTGCTGTAATCTCAGTTACCATGTCAGGAGCATTGCAAGTTGTCTTTGGGGAGGTTCTGTTTTCAAATAGCAGAAGCAGTGATTTACTTTTTTTGGTTCGTGGGGTTTTTTTAGCAGAGCATTTTTGCTACTAATGCACTTGTAGATTCATTGACAAGTTGGCAGCATTTGTGTTGATGCTTGAGTGGTTTCCCAATATCTGTGGTTTTTTCTAGCTTGCCAGGAGTAAAGAAGGCCTTGGGGAAATATGGTCCTGCTGATGTTGAGGACACAACTGGTGCAGCCACAGACAGCAAAGATGATGATGACATTGATCTTTTTGGATCAGATGATGAGGAGGTACTTGTGATGTGTTTGTATTCTAATTGGTTTCATTTTTTTAATAGCAGATATGCAGATATTTTTGCCTTACTAGTTTAAGCTACTTTAATTTGTAACCTTGATGCCAGGTTCTTGCAGTTCCCAAATTCAGCTGTCTTTGCATAACAGAAAAGCTTGGCAGGTAGAAACACTTAAAGGAATGTGTTGCAATGGAGTGAACTGTATTATTGGACAGGAGTGAACTTTGACTGGTTACATGATGAATAAAACAAAAAATCACCATCTTTCGGCTGACAGTTGTGATGATTTGTTTTTTCCTGAGCAGATGCCAGTCAATTTGCTAATGCTTTAAAGATGATGAGGTTTTGGTGCCTTTCTGTGACTTTGGATTTCCCTTTCAGGAAAGTGAAGAGGCAAAGAAACTAAGAGAAGAACGTCTGGCCCAGTATGAATCAAAGAAGTCCAAAAGTACGTCTCCCGAGAACTATTTCATTTTTTATGCTTGGGCTAATTTTAATGTATTTGAACAGAATGTCTAGAAACACAAATGACAATAGATAAACTTGACTGGAATGAGACAGGAGTCATTGGCTTCACTTGAATGAGCTTAGCCTTTCTCATAGCAGAGTATCCTCTTGTTTCATTACCCAGAGGCTGAGCTTTCTGTATAAATGGAGATAAACCCAGAATTTTCTTTGAACGTTTAAAGAAATTGCTGCAATAGGCAACTCCCTCCACAGCTACTGGTCTGGAACTGTTGATGATTATAGCAGTTGCAGGATTCCCTCTGTGGAAAATAAACTGTTACACAGCGTTAAGATCCTTCTCAGATCCTCTGAAAAGGACTCTATGTAACAAACAATGTCAGCTGCTTAATACATGTTTTCTAATGAGTCTGTTGTCAAGAACAAATGTATCTACATTTTAAATACTGTGATATGCATGGCTGAAATACTTCTGAAACGTACGTTGGTACAAGAGGCCTGTCGCAACTACCATAACAACTTTTTGTTCATAAATTGGGAAAGTTGTTCTTGGAAAGCTAATTTGCAAGCGTATTAATGAGATTTTGAAAATTTCCTGGCTGTTAACAGTGATTTTCTTCCTTTAGAGCCAGCTGTTGTTGCAAAATCATCAATCTTGCTGGATGTGAAACCTTGGGATGATGAGACAGACATGGCCAAACTTGAGGAGTGTGTTCGAAGCATTCAAGCAGATGGCTTGGTCTGGGGGTCGTGTAAGTAGGAGAAAACTTGAAAGCAGGGAGAGGGGAGAGAGTTCAGGCCCTTAAGGCAGGGTATGAACAGGCAGACTTGCCGTCACTGGTTGCTGATCTGTGAAAATGTAGGTGGCTAAAAGTGCAGGATTACAGTGCTACAGTACTTTGGTAACTTGACACAGTCAAAAAAATGTTAGTGCAGCAGCCAAGTTAAGATTCAGATACCAGTTTTAAAAGCTTTAGAACTTAGCTTTGCTATCCTGCATCTCCTTGCACATTTCCTGAGGCAGCAAGCAACACTTACATGCCCACATCACTGGTTTGGTGAGGGTAAAAAAAACCCCACAAAACCAAACCCTATTTGACCGCTTTGTAATTAATACTGTTTTGCTGATTAGACAGTTTATAACATGGAGCAAATTATTATTATGTATTTCTGAAAACTAGTTTAATCAGGTCAATCTTAGATTTGCATGTCTAAGAGATTCCATTAATCCAGGAGTATGAAAAGGTTTTTTTGTTTGTTGTTTTTTTTTTTTGCAGCCAAGCTAGTACCAGTTGGTTATGGTATCAAGAAGCTTCAGATCCAGTGTGTTGTTGAAGATGACAAAGTTGGAACAGATATGTTGGAAGAGAGAATAACAGCTTTTGAAGATTATGTACAATCAATGGATGTAGCTGCTTTCAATAAGATATAAGTCTTGATATATCTAGAATAAATGCAATTGCAAAAAACAGGCTGTGTTTCTGGTTATTTCAAAACTGGGGTGTAATCCAAGTTATAATTTTGTTGATGGGCAAAGTAGAAACTAAAACTGACTGTCAGGGTTGCTTCAACACCCTGCTGGTAGTAACCAACAGTACGAGCAGAGGAAATAGAAAATTTATATTTATCATAAATCCATATTTAACATGGCTTTAAAAATCTGAAATGCTTTTTGCTCCATGTAGGGGGAAATCACATCTTTGGAAATTTCTGTAATTCCTCTGGAAGAAGGAAAGAAAGGCTTTAAGGGAAAAACACAGGGATTGGGCCAAGTGCAAAACTCTTCTAGCTGTTAGACAATAGTATAAATTCCTTTTGCTTAGTTAGGGTGGTAACCAGCTAAATGCACTGTGGCTTTTGTTGAGAGCTACAACTGCTCTCACTGGGGGTGTGGAGAAGTTAAGAGGCAGCAGGGAGGGACTGCAGTGCACTGGAGCTGCTGTGATGTGTAACAGGCTTCATCTGACCTGAGCCTACAGTGGTATCCTCACAGAATCACAAAGAATCTGAATCATTTATGTTGGAAAAGACCTTTGGGATCATCCAGTCCTACTGTTAACTTTACCAAGTCCAAGTGTCCTTACAAAAGAGCCTGGCTTAACTTGGGTGAAGCACATACAGCACAGTTGCAGCTCTGGGGCAATCTAGTTTCTCCCTCTGAAATGCAGCACCATTGTTAGAGTTTTGCCTCCTTTTTCTGGGCCATTTCAGCAGCACAGTTTCTGATGCTGTCTTCCTTGGCTCTTGCAGCTCCTCACCGGTATTTTTGAGCCATATCTCCTGATCTGTATTCTCGGAGCACTTTTCTTTGGAGGTGTGAAAGAAGGTGCAGTGAAATCGCTTCTAATTTTTCATCTGTTCCGGGGCTTCTTAATCAGTACAGCGAACAAGGGTGTTTGTAGCAGCTCCTGCTCTGCCGTTCCCAGTGCAGCCGTAGAGGCGCTACCAGCTCCGCGGCCACCAGGGCGCAGTGCGCACCTTCCGCAGGGAGATTCCGATTGGACACGAGGTAAATTTTTCACCATCAGGACAGTCAAACATTGTAATAGTCTCCCAAGAGAAGTGGTAGATTCCCCCACATTTTTCAGTCCAAGCAACTCAGAACTGCTGGTATTGTTTTATACACTCTTTGGAAACAGAAACTTAGGTACCTAAACACAACAGATAACACTCTCCCATTACTCTTGCAGAAAGGATTTGGAGATAATTATGTAACTGATCATGGTGTGAATGAGGTAGTAGTTATGTTGCAAAATCGCTAACCTATTTTTTTCCATAGACCAGGGCTGACTTTGGCCTTATTCAATTCTATTCTGTATCTCTGTTGTCTCTACTTCAGGAGAGGCTTTCTAATTATTTACGCAGGACAGCATATGTATGTTCCCCATTTGAAAATCAAGCTCTTTACTGTATATAGCAGTATGTGTGCTCACAGCTGACATGCAAGAAGCTGACATAAGCCTTAATTCCTGTAGTAGAAAGGATAAGGCTTTCTTTCATCTTCCAAAATCTTTAGGAAGGAGTTGCTCTACGAATGGACAGTCATTGCATTTTACTGCTGAGAAAAGCAAATGAACACACTCGTTGGCAACAGCAAAAATTTATTACTTCACTTGGAGTAGTCAGGAGAGTAGAACTAATGCATCATCTTCAGAAAGATGTCAGGGAACATGTGAAGAAAAACTGCAGAATTATTTTGGCACATTCATCAGCACAGTGCCAAAATACCGTGTTGACTCATGTACCAGTCAGCAAATAACTCGAAGGAAAGTGCTGCTTACCAACTTTTCAGCCCAAAGTTAAATGCATTGAAATTCCACTGATTCTGCCTGACTCTCCCAAACTCTGAAATCAGAGCCCAAAGAAACAGTTAGAGACCACAGTCAGTTTCTATTTGTACAGCTACCAACATTAGATGTGTTCATGCATACATATATGTATTATACAAAAGCAAATATATTTACAAATAAGGCTTCAATTATAGCAAATGCTACTTATGTGTGTTGGCAGGCCACAGAAACTAGGTAGATTATATGAAAAGCAGTTCTATTCTATATACCTAGACCAATAACAAGGCCAAAAAACCTGTCCCAACTTACCCAAAGCTTTATGTGTTTACTTTTAGTGGAATTTTATCCCCCAGTCAACATTTTAACTAAGTGATATTGCATCAGAAATTGGTCCACTCCACTTAGCATATATGTTTGCATTGGAGCATGTGTGATTCTACATCAAGCAACAAGTTTGAACAGGATGCAGCCTAACCGGGACTACTTCATCTTTCTAATGGGAGTGGACACCATTTTCTGGGTGTGCTGTCTTGCCTTTCATTTGGTAAAGAAGTCCAAATTTGGTTACAAACTTGTTAAAATAATATTGTTGTGTTAATTCTGCCCATGTTTAGAAGATTGGAATTAAGGCAAATTAAAGGTTATATTATTTCTTTACCTTTGTTTGACAAAGCAATAAAGAGTATTCGACAGTTGTAAATCTCTTTAAACCTGAAAGTTGAAACATAAAAAAGAACAAGTGTGGCAGGAGGCCTTTAGTCTCAGCTTCTATAAGAAACATTCTCACTAGTTCTTGCAAATTAATAATAGTAATAATAATAATAACAACAATAACAACTATATAATAACTAATAACAACTAATACCTACATGAAACATCTGCTCAGTATTTTGTGCCCAACTGGTGCTAAAGCACAAGAATAAGTGACCAGAAAACACAAGATCTCCTGTCTTAGTTTTGAGTATAAAGTAAAAGAGTGCTGGGAGAAAATAGGTTTTATTTCCATATTTTTCTTTTTTGACAAGAAGGCAGGGATTCAGTGTTCTCTATCTTGGAATTTCTTCTCCAGCTGCAGAATGGAGCCCCCAATAACTGCATTTTGATGGGAAGCAGCCAGATGATTCATACTTAAGGCAATACTAGACAATCAGGAGACTCATGACCCATTGATGTATAGTCACAACCTCCCGGATGAGAATGCCTAGATCAGGAGTGTTATCAATGATGGCAAGGAGGAACATTTTTATTATGTGCTCTTTTGATATTAGCAAAGTAGGAAACTACAACAAAACAACAGGATTACAAGCACATTTCTGATCAAAAACCCAGTTATGGCAATTCCACTTAGGCTGACAACTTTCAGTTCAGGCTACATGTGCACTGGGGTACACCACGTCCAGATTATGTGCCTTTAATAACCTTTCAAGAAAGCAGCAAGTGCAATTAAGCCAGCTGTTTACATAAAACTGTATGCAAAGATGCACATCTGAGTGGCAGATGTAAAGTCAAGAACAGCTCAAAATCTCCCATCAGCTATTCTGGAGAGGGATGGTGACAAGAACAGTCACTGAGCAGTTTCACAGTAGTGCACAGGTGCATGGCTGTTGTCTGAGCTCCACAGCTGCTCACTGACAGTTCCTGAGCGGCTCACCTCCCACAGTGCCAATTTCAGCACCTCAGAGACTGTTGTCTTGACTTGGGCCTGGAACTTTTTACTTATCAGAACATAGAGGATTGGATTGAGGCAACTGTTGATGAAACCAAGGCCAGTGGAAAGGGGAATGCCATCCTGTAGTAAGTCTTGCAAGTTTTCATTGTGGTGAGCAGACAGCTCCACAATGCTGAATATGTGATATGGTGTCCAGCAGACAAAAAAAGCTACAACTACAGCAATGATGGTCCAGAAAAGCCTGCTGGAAGTCAAGACAGTTCTCCTCTTCACTTTGACAATCAGCAATGAGTAGCAAATGACCATGGTCACTAGAGGAAAGAGGTAACCGAATGCAAGCCTCACCCAAATGAGAACGTGATGTGTCAGCAAAATAATTTCTCTGTCATGCACATGGAAGTTGTTGTAGCAAATGGTGACATTGTTGAGAACTGTAGCTGTGTCTCTAAAGTATAAGGCAGGGCCACCAATAATTGCAGCTGACATCCAAATGATCCCACTAAGAATGAGGGTGTTCCTTACAGTCCGATACTTGTAGGAAAAGACCGGGTGGACCAGGCGGATGTAGCGGTCAAGACTGATGAACGTCAGGAAGAAAACACTGGCAAACATATTAAGTAGTGCAATAAATGAGTTCATTTTGCAGAGCCACTTCCCAAAAGGCCAGTGAAAGCCCATTGCCACGTATGTAATGTAGAGGGGCAGGAAGAGGACAAAAATGAAATCTGCAATGGCCAGATTGAGGAACCAGAGAGTAGAAACAGATTTATCCCACTTAAAGCCCATAAACCAGATGACGATGGCGTTACCTGGCACTCCCAGCAGAAATGCCACACTGTAAAAGGAGAGGGAAATCATATGGGCAATGCTGAGGGAGGACTGGGGTGATTCATCTTCCTCTGACAGGTCGTAGAAATAAGAGTAATTATCAAAATCTTCAAATGTCATGTTGCTCAGTTGCTTTCTGGGGAAGAAAAGAAATGGAAGAGTCAAAGGAGAAATGTTTTACTGCACTGCAAATAATAACTTGCAATTCCTTTAAGTTCTTGATCATAAAAAAACCCCAAAACTCAGACTTAGTTTCACATACCTATTATTTTTTAGCTGTCAGTTGCTGGCACAAAGCTTGTGGAGCATTTCAGTCACAGGCATTTCAAGAAATGCTCAAATCAAGACAACACTTGAAATCTTCAGGAACTGTTATTCCTTGCATTTATTTCTTAAAAGAGAGCACTGAACACAGTTTCACTGATACATTTCTGGGAGACCAGCAGCAAAGTTTTACTGAAATGGGATTTTTTGTATTCTTTTCTAGTCAGGTTTCATATTTTACTGCTCTGTTCCTATTTGAAGCAAATTTTACAGATTATATCAGTCAGAAAACAGAGAAGCATCAAGCATCTATGTAAGAAAAAAGTGCAGTTAAAATGCCAGGAAGCCATTTTTTATAAAATTTCCACACACACCACTCAAATTGTAGTTAACAAATTCAAAGACAACTGTTTCTGCAGCAACTTAAAGTTTCTAACATGCCTCTATGTTTGTACCCAAGAATGCTGCCTTTCAGACACATCCAATACATTATGTTTCCTTAGCACAGTAAGAGATTTAGAGAAGGAAACATACAGAATATATTTCAATCACAATACATTCAAATGTGGTATTCTTCCACTAGTGAGCTGAACAGGTAATAGATGAAAGAAAACAGAGCTTACCAGGAGAACTTCCCAGAAACACTGTAAGAGTTATAGAGGAAAATACATGTCACCTTTTTTTTTAAGACAGAATTATATTGCTTTTCACATAGGAATTTTCTTCTAAAACTCAAAAGAAGAGTATGGGAGGGAGAGAAGCAGGGGGGAAGGAAAATACAAACCAAAATTAAAACCCAGAAAAAAAAAAATTAACCAAAAAAAAAGAAAACAAAGATTGAACAGGAAAAAGCACTCAGAAGTAAAGCATTCATTTCACAGTACAGAAAAGCTATCGCACAGATGGCCACAGTCTCTTGTCATAGCCAAAATATATATCTTACTAAATTCTGTTATCATTTAAAGCTCTATTGTCTGGCTCGACTTAGTTGCACTAAAAACCTGTCCCTGAGAGCAGGATACAACTAGCTCATTAATTGTACTGTGGATGAGCTCACCAGTACACTTCTGAGCACTAGCTCCATTCAGAAACTGAAATTGAGCCCATGCTTTTGGAACCTAGCGCTGCATTCCTGTAATTCCATTAATTTTAGTATGCTAAGGACAACAGGAGCAGGGTCTCCAGAGCATACTGCCTGCAGAACCACATCTGCAAGCTTGTATTCATGCACGTACCTTTCCTCCAAAAAGGTAGTTTGCTTCTTCTGAAAGGATTACTCCCACAAGTGAAGCTACGCATGTGCACTCACATTAGCAGGATTAGCTCTCTCATTCGTAGATGGACAGACAAGGAAGGAAAAAGGTTTTATATCTATTGATAAAAAAAATATGTAGTAGGAGTTAATACAGCCTGTTGTGTCAAGAGGCTATGATAACATTTGCTCTTTGTAATTTACATCAGGCTGAAGGAATGTTACTTGGTTTGCTGTCCTGATAAATTTGTACTTACAGGGCTGAATGTATGTAATTACATGCCCCTTGGGGGTAGATTCTGCATCAAATACCAGTACCACCCATCTGAGTCATTTTTTCAAATAGCTTAACAGCTGCTGAGAAATAGTATAAACAAGGAGCAGTACCACTAACATCTGGAAAAACATTGGACAGTTTCAGAGGACAGTCAGGTTCATAACCGGATTTTTTAACGCCCTTGCCTATATATAGGACTATAGCTTCAATTCAAATTTATCCAATTTAAAAAAAAAAAAAGGCAATTTTTCAGACTCTTGCTGATTAACATCCTGTATTCCAGTCACTAATCAATTTTGCTTCTAAGTTTCTCAAGAGCTAGTGCAACACAACACTACTTGGATTCAAACATTTCCTCCCTGTATGTGTAATCCTCAAAACTTTTTTTCCTAATGGTGCAAAAAAACCCTATAATGACATTAACAAACATTTGCCTAACTCTCAAGTTAGTTTATATTTAGCTGATTAACATCCTGTATTCCAGTCACTAATCAATTTTGCTTCTAAGTTTCTCAAGAGCTAGTGCAACACAACACTACTTGGATTCAAACATTTCCTCCCTGTATGTGTAATCCTCAAAACTTTTTTTCCTAATGGTGCAAAAAAACCCTATAATGACATTAACAAACATTTGCCTAACTCTCAAGTTAGTTTATATTTAGAATTTCAAAGATGATGTATAGCAGGAGAAAGAAAACATACCTAAATACATACCAAATATTTTCCAAGTCTCTTGTAGTTTAAACCTCCTCCTTTGAAAGATCACATCTCTAGATTTGAATTGTTTTCCCAAGCTTGTATTTTTCCTTATCTCTCACTCCTAGGCATTCAATGCAGTAACTCTTCAGCAGCGGGGGAAAAAAGCAGGAGGAACATTGCCTGCCATTGCTCCCAGTGCACAGATGCTGCATCTACACTTTATGTCTAGAGCTCAGCAAAGACTGACAATTACATTTACTTACATTTACATTTGCCCAGACACTGTTACCTCTGACATACACATGTATGAAGCATTCTGTAACAGGACTCACAGCGTTAACCCCTGCCCTGAAGAGGGAAGTAGTAGGGGATTTTCAGTGGGTTATGCTGGTTTACATCAGTAAGGACCCAGATATTTTCTTTGGGGTTAACTGTTAACCATTTAGGAGAGATGTTTCTTTGTGCTCTTGATGCTCACTTAGTCTCAAATACAACAGTTTGGTTTTTATTAATAAACTTTCAGAGCCAGAACTGTCTTGCAGCTCAAGCTCAGGTCTTGAAAGTGAATAAGTTACTCTGTTGCTTATTTTGTCACTTATTTCCTGTATAATCATTGATAAATGGCCTAATTTCCAGGCTGCAAAAACTCTCATGAAGCTTTCTGCAAACAGAGGCTTAGTAGAGAAAGAAAGAATTCTTGCCAGAAGTTTCCATTTGCCTTTCAGGCCAACTGCTAGAAAGGGTAAGGGAGGTTTGGTGCAGTTCATCAGCTCAGTCCCTGCTGGTCCACGGTTGCAAAAAAGGAGACAGAGTGAGGAAAATTTTTTCAGGAAACAGGAAAGCGTGGTTAGAAGCCTGGCAATAGGACTTGGGGGCAGCCACAGGTTACAGAACAGTCTTATATTGCATGTGGATGAATATAAGCAAGTTTATACTTAATCCTGTCTTTTTTTTTTTAAGTAGTAAACAGCCTGTGTAAAGTGTATGCCCAGTGCTTGTTGGACTGGAGTCTATTCCTGTTTGCTGAGGTCACAGGCAGCTCTGAAAACTGAGCCTCCTTGATTCAGTTGCTTAATTATTAATATAGTTGCTTAATTTTAAGTAAATGGGTTTCAGAATGTTTGACCAGGAAGTTTCATTTACTGTCCCCTTCTGTATAACGGAAATTAATTACTAAGCAACATAATAGGAATGTCAGGACAGGCACCTGGTGCTAGTACTTTTTAGATCCTAGGACAGAGAACAGAATTACCAACGAATACAGATTGTTAGGAAATATTTCATAGAATCATAGAATGGCAGGTTGAAAGGGACCTCAAGGCTTATCTGGTCCAACCTCTTTAGGCTCTCTTTCTACTACTATAGTTTATATGAGATGGCTCAGCACCCTGTCAAGCTGAGACTTAAAACTGTTCAGAGTGAGGGAATCTACCACTTCTCTTGGGAGACTATTCCAATGTTTGACTGTCCTTGTGGTGAAAAATTTATCCCTTGTGTCCAATTGGAATCTCCCCAGGAGCAACTTGTGCCTATTACCCCTTGTCTTTTCCATGTGACTACTTTTAAATAGGGAGTTCCATCTTCTTGGTAGCCACCCTTGAAGTACTGGAACATGGTAGCCCTCTCCTCCAGCAAAATTCTAAAACACAAAGCCACAGAAGTGCTTGGAAGAGACTTGAGCATGTGCTACATGAACTGTCTTTCTCTGAATTTCAGCAGGGAATTAGAGAATTTATCTCAGTTGACACATTCACACCTTTTTACTGCAAGTACCTAGAGTTCCTTTCCTCTGCCACCATTACAGTATTTCATAAAGTTGAGCCATAATGACAACTTGGGTAAATTATTGTATCTGCTTAAAATAGAACATCTTTTGTCACAGTAAGAATGGCCTTACAGTTATGACATGGGACCAGTACTTTGGACTCTATTTATGCCTATGCCACATGCATCCTGTTTGACCAGGGCAAGTCATTTGACCTCTCCACGCCTCAGCTCTGAGGTCAGTGGAATGGCTTTGGAATAAAATTACATTTTGTTTTCAGCCTAAAATAGGAGAAAACAAACAAAATAGTTGCCATGCAAAGTCTTCCTGGGGGTTCAAAGTTCTCTGGGAATCACGCAAATTAGGATCCAACTTAATTACACTGGGAGTTTAAACAACATGTTTGGGCTACAGCCCACACAACCTCTCTCTCAAATTTGTTCCTCATTACTTTTGAAATTTACAGAGGTCCAAGGGAAGAAGCTTATTCATTGTCTTGTTATAAGTTAACACAAATATTTGAGTGGTAGTCCCAAAATCTGTTTGTTTAGTGTGATAAACAGTGCTCAGAGCATCTGGCCAGCTAAATTGATTTCAGAGGTCACAATAATAGCTCCTGAATTAACTGGAAAGTTAGGGTTTGCAGAGCTGGCTGTCTCAACTGTTAACTTCATAGAGGGAATATATTACACAAGCCCTCCTTTTAATGTCTTTATGAATAATTCTTGAGCATATCACATTCCATGTGTGTGATCTGTGGCTAAAGGAAAGCTTATTTGATGGATACACTTCAACTTTTGTAATTTTCAGGAGTCAAATGCGGGAGAACAAAAGTTCACCTAATGTCTGCTTGACTTACTGTGTCTCAGCAAGCTTGTCTGGATATTGAATTAATTTGAGAGCACTCAAAAAAATTCTTGGAACTTCTGAGGTGGTAAATTTTTATCTTATCTAGCTTCTTAAACATAAACATGAAATTCACCCAGTAGTCTGTCTGTAAGATTCAAAACACAAAAGGCTGAGCAAGTTTGTTAGAGCTATATAGATATTTCTGACAAGTGTTTTACAAAGACATAAGAAAAGATCCCAGAACTCAAGGAGTATTGACGAGATTACCAACTGTCATAGACTCAAGTTTCTTCCTCAAAAGAACAAAGCCAAGATGATTACTTGCCTCGACATAGAAATAATCCCAGAGCAGGAAGTATCTGATACACCCATACTACACAATTAAATCATAGCTATGCCATAATTTAAGTCTAAACTTAGCCCTGAAGACAAAGCTACTAGAAAATGTGCATTTTAAGCTAGTACACACAAAAGCAGAATCAAGGTTGTATGTCTGTTTTCTCTTTCACAGGCACATACACAAACACTTATCTCTTGACTATTGACTTAATGGTTATTAGACATATGGTAACAAAATGACTTTGTAAGCCATCCTGAATGCAACAACTTTGATGGTTCATAATAGATACTATATGTGACTGCAAAGCTTTTCAAGCTAAGATCTAAGTGTATTTGTTCTAGCAGACAAGAATGCAATAACCATCATCCTTCATTATGGCTCTCAGGGAAGCAGTGCTAGATATGTACACACAGTGTACTAGTTAGATATCTCCTACAATTTATGCCAAAAACAACTTTCTTTGAGCAAGGCCAAGCATGACCTTGTTAATCATAACACACCACTTCATCTCTGGTACTGAAGTAATTTAACCAGATAATAGCCTTGCAATATTTTATACAAAGTGAGTGTTACTACATGATTAACAAAGTCTTATGGTGCAGACTCAGTATCAAGAAAGCAACTATTTCAGACCAACACTTTTGCTGCCATGGAAATGTTAAGCAACAGTTGGAAAACCCAACTTTATATCTAAATAATATTGCTGCAATAGAAAATCTACAGCCCTGCATATAACAAATCATCCAGACAACAGCTGTTATTAAGCAGCATACCATTTCCACAATCAGGTAACTCCTAAATGCTTGCAGCCAGCAACTGCATGTCTTCCAAAGTGATTTATTCTCATACTGATCCCAAGCACAAAAAATTCCACTGCCAAAGAAGGCAAAGAAACTCAGAAGTCCTCAGGATAGGCATTGGCGGAGGTGAGGTGGGATTTGTGTGTGCACTTGGAAACTGTAGTTAGTACTTGCTCCTTCACTTATTCCCTTCTGATAATCCAGCTAAAGGTAGCAATATATTTTTTAATATCCCTTTTGAAAGTAAGGAGTTGCTGTAACTACTGCAAGTCTGTCACGTGACCACAAATATATTATGTCAGAGTCAAGAAAATTACAGGTGAGAGCTGTGGAACACATAGAGTGGCCTCATTCTGGAAAACAAAATAAAATTTCAGCATTCTTACAAGTACGTAAAAATAGAAATTAAGGTAAACAGTTGAGCTTTAAACTATGGTCTTATATTGTATGTGTCAGCACTGTCCAAGTATTTAATAACCAATCTCTCATTTAATAACCAATAACATCTCAGTATTTGCAATCCTTAGTGAAAGTGGTCTCAAATGAGAAGTACCATGTCTGGTTTACAGACAAGAAAGCTGAGAATGATCTACAGGAAGGCTCTGATCAAACCAGTTGCTCAACCTAGAGCCCCTGCCTAGTGCTTTATCTGCCTTCCTGTCCTTCCTTCTTAAACATAACATTGACGCCTCACTAATAATGATGCAGAGAAACCACAGCTTCACCTCTAGGAGACCTTCCCCTTCCAAGAGGGGCTCTGCCCTGTGCCAACACGCCTAGTGTGTTGGAAGGAGCCAGCACCTACCTGGGCAGCCATGCAGATTCTCTATGCTGAAAAGGAACCTAGATCTCCACCATTTGCTTGGCATACACATTAATGAGTCTCTGCAGGCCAAGGACATGCCTCAGATCCATGAAACACACCTCTCTGATGACAAAGTACATGATATTTTGCACTAGCTGTGTCCTTGGCATGTAAGATACACACACTAATGAAATACTTGTTCCAAGGAAGTTTCACGTGTTTTCTGTTCCTCCACAAATACCACTAGTATTTTCTTTGGCAATAAGCCACCACTAGAGACACCCAATTTAAAATTAAGTGCCTTAGCTTCACAGTGTCTGGACTGATAATAAATGCTTGTATTTCTAATCAATCATGGTTTGTTATGATTTTAATGCAAAAATTATTTGCAATTTTTACATATATTTGTGAAGAAGATTCTGACTAGGGTTCATATCACCATTACATGATCATGTAGCTCCAAGCATGCTTTTTAAATGGCTGTACTCCCTCAGCAAACACATTCCTTAACCACAACACCCTCCTCACAGGAAGAAGCAAAGTGACAGCAGAGAATAAAGAGCAAATGCAGAGATTTCTTTCAGGCTATCAACTGTTGTTTCCACAGACTGATTAATACCAGCTAAACATACGTTGGACAACAACCATTCTAAAGTGACTGCAGGGTAACAATAAGTCATTATGGAAAAAATGAAACAACTCTCTCCAGCAAGATACAAAACCTCTATTGAATAACAGATAAAAAATAGCTTTCAATCTGTTATACTCACAGTCTTAAAAAAAAACTAGTAACACAACTCATTCATCAAATATCCTTCTATTTCATATATTAATTTCCCAGTCACTTCTAACAGCATGCTTGCTTATGTACTGCCCTCTAAATTGATCTCTGCTCCTCCAGGTTTATTCTACTGCTTATAAAATCTGCATCAACAGTTTCTTCTTGTAATATTGCTATGGTTATATTATTCTTAACACATATTCTTGCATGGGTATATCAGAACATCTAATTCCAAAATATTACTAATATTTACCCAAAACATTCCAGCTGATAACATGCTTTATTTTGTCCTCACAGTTAATATACTAGGACCTCTATGTACAGTAGATAAAGTGTGTCTACTTCTGTATCAGAGTTACTCTAATACTTCTACTCATACAAAGCTCTTTTATTTACTTTAAGAACAAATCTAAAATAAACACTGTCTGTATTCCTGCAAAACTGAAAAATTAATATTGTTAATACAATTTCAGGAGGGCTGAATATTTATCTGTCTCCCTAATATGGCATTGGGAACACTTCCTAACACTGATAAGAACAGACGAGTCCTATGATTAAGGTGGTAAATTAGGAGTTTGGAAATACTGGATTTACAGGCTTCTCATATTACATTTGCAAATTACTTCTCACTTGAGTCCAACAGATATGGTACAACACTCTCAGTTGACAACATACTACTCAGTTTTCTTAAATGGACAATGGTTCTTAACATTTCCAAAACATTAAAATAGTGTGGGGCTAAACTCCTTGAAAGAGGATCACTAGAAAAGAGAAATAGGAGTGTAGAAAGTGATATTATGTTGATGGTACATTGAGATGGACTTGACAGAGACACTTTTTAGCAGGGTCTTTTGATACAGGACAAGGGCTAGTGGTTTTAAACTAAAAGAGGGAAGATTTAGGCTACATAAAAGGAAGAAATGCTTTACTGTGAGGGTGGTAAAACACTGGAACAGGTTTCCCAGAGAGTTGATAGATGCCCCATCCCTACAAACATTCAAGGTCAGGTTGGACAGGACTCGGAGCAACCTGATCTAGTTGAAGATGTCCCTGCTCACTGCAAGGGGGTTGGACTAGATGGCCTTTAAAGGTCCCTTCCAAAACAAACTATTCTATGATTCTATAATTTACTACTCAGCACATTTTCTCATCTAGAAGGCTTCAGGAGAAAATGAAACTTCTGTGTCAGGCTCACACTTGCTGCAAGAACCAAGTATTTTATGTTGGGAAAGTACCCAAAGGCCTTTGAGATCAAAGCCTCACTGGATCTAGGCACCATAAGCACATAATGAGACAATTCCTGCCTTGTTTATACTTAAACAGAATAAACAGACATCATAAAAACAGGTAAAGGAACAGAAATATCTTGCCCAAAGCCAAACAGTAGATTCAAAGGTTGTATTTGGAGGCAAAATTCAGACCCTGCCAAAAGAAAGAAGAGCCAAATATCTTTTGTGGATAGAAGAAAAAGGTGCTGGTTCTTCCTACTTGTGCCTTGTGATTACTGATATGCGTCCTTTGAGAGGTATCAAAAAGGGACAGGGGTCTGGGTTGGGGAAAAAAAAGTAGAAGACTGCAAACTCTCTGCTAGCTGATGTCCCTGGGAAGGACTGGAGACTTCTAGAGTGCTGGCCTTTGCATATAACCCTTGCAAGCAAACCTGATTTGTAGTAATGGGCTTTGTTAGTTTCTCTTTGAGCCCACTAATAAAAAAATATTATATTTGCAGCAGGTCTGATCAGTCCATCTAAAGAATTGTAATACAGTAAAATGGTGGGCCAGGTATAAGAAAACTGCCACAAGCCAGCAAAAATTCTCTCTGGAAAAAAAACAGCTGTGGGAGCTGTGGGCTTACACAAAGTTTTTTGCTCCTGTCTCCAGGCCCTCAACCTCTGAAGATACAAAGAACACAGAATCAGCTGAATTTGCCTAGAAGTAGTATATTCTTCTTTTGAGGACATACAATTTTTACTTTTGTCTAAGAATCTTCAAGCACACTGTAAAAGTAGTAGGAAGTGTGGGAGGGTTGATCTATGCATGATGGCATGTTCCCTTCTAAAACCAAATGTCTCTTGGGCACCGCCCACCTGTCAGTTACTGCAACCTCTTCTTCTGCTAATGCCATGGGAAACTGTTCTCTTTGCAAAGCCTGCAACAACAGAGCCCTGAATTGTTGTGAAACTGCTAGCTCCAGACTGAATTAACACAAATCAAAGCATTATCAGAAAGTGAAATGAGTATAAATCAGCTGGATAACCAGCCAGTAAGAGATACAGCTGAACTGTTGGCACATTCCGTAAGACTAAATGAGTAAATAAGCAACTAACAAGACCATTCAAAAGACTGCAGTCCTCTCCAAAGCTGGCTGATTAGTACTTGGAATAGCAGAGTTATTAATAAAAAATATTTAAGAACAAATCGCAAACTTCAAGTGGCTTTTAAAAACCACAGGGAGAATAAAATTATCTAATTATATTTGCTTTATTAAGAAATAGATATGCATTTTCCTCTTGAATCAATCTATCAGAAATCTATCTATATAGAAATGTAACAGCATTTCAAAAGTTGCTTGTAGGTTGTCAGCAGAGAATGAAAAGGAAGAATTTACATTTGCACATACAAATTGCATTACCGTAATTAACAGTTCTCCTCTGCCCCCACCAATGCAGTAAAAATCTGTAGTCAGATTCTGCCTAGGAATTCTTATACAGACTTTCATTGACTTATAATCCTTTTCCACAAAGGCAATTAGAGAATCCAAATAATACATTAATTAGCCAGAGTCAAATAATGCCACTATGCCACACTCAAAGAGATTCTCAGAGCAACAAAAATGGGCTCTAATATCACTCATAACACATATAAAATTCCTAAGATTAAAGTAAACTTGATAGGAACTCTATCTTGTCTGCCTCGCATAAATGGCTTCTATTGTTTTAAATTCAAGCAGAAATTGCCGTGTCTTTAAACAAAAACAAACTGGGTTATCAAACTATTTGCATTCCCTAGTTTAGCTGAGGCAAAACAATAATACAATGCAAGTGAGAGTAAGCTGTCATAAGGAAGTTAATCCTGAATCAGCTTCTAAAAGCCTGGTCTGAAAAATTCCTTTACTATGATGAACCCTCATGCACTCTCTTCTCTTTAGCTGTAAGTTAAGAAACATTTAAAATTATGCAGTAATACAATTTTATGCAGCTAGAAAGCAAATGTGGTTTACTACAGAGACAATCTATACATCTTCTGTAAATATACAAAAACATCTCTGGCATATTGTTTAGCTTTGCAAGATCACATTTAGAAAGGCTATAGGTGACAATGACATATTATCACTAAGTCTCAACAGGAGGTGGACTCTAGCCCTGTCTCATTGTGCAGCATATATAAGGCTTTAAATCTTCTTGTCACTTCCTAGAAAATACACTCCCATGCACTTAATGACAGCTAGACCCACATCCTACCTATTTCCATGAGGGTTAGGGAAAGCACACACACCTTCCAGATCAGATCACAGAAGCCGTTTTAATTCTGCAGAATTATTTTGTTAATCTGCTACTTAAGTTGAAGTGATGTCCGGTTTCTGTTCTAGAATCTGTTCACATTAGAAATTATGTACTTATTTCTAATAATACTGGGAATTGCTATAGGAAACATACTATCCCTCAGCAAATGAAAAAAATAAAACACAAGGAGAGGCAGGGGCAGAGAGAGAAATAGACATTTAAGTCAAGGTCACTTACCACTCTCTGACAGGATAAAAGACCTCTAGAAGTGTATATAAACACATTCAAAAGTCATTAAAATTAAATTCACATATACTTTCATATATTTTCTTGCTGCAGGGGTGGTTCAAAATAATATTTGAAATAAATGAGTGTCACATTCTTTCTTCCAAGCTCTTATAGCCAGTATGTGCTATATTACCTTAAAAGATTTGCCTGCAAATGGTGTGGTAGCTGTAGAAACAAAATATTTAGAAGGGAGGGAGAGAAAGATATAAAATATAACAGGGAGATTGACCTACCTCATTCAGTTGTTTGGAATGAAACACTGTAGACCAGGGATGTGAGCTCTGTAGCAGTAGGAAGAATGAAGTGACTGCAGAATTCAGAGTGACTTCAGTGTGATTCCAGCTGCTTCACTTGGCTACTGCCTTCCTTCTCATAGAGCTGCAGAATGATATAACGCTTGTTTGTTTTCAACTGAGTAAGTTCTTTCCAACTTCCCTTGGGTTTCTAGACTAATTTTTGAAATATTGCCTTTCTCTATAATCCCAGTATTTCACCAAAAATAAATGTCAGACATGTGAATGAATCATTTTGGTCAGTGTCCAAGCAAGCAACAGATGTGGTTGCTGATGAATGGAAAGAGACCTTACAGTTTTAGGCTGCTTTTTGTTATGCAGAGAAGAGGTTGAACAGTATTTCTTTGTAAGCACTCTGGTTTATAGAAAATAATGTTGAATTACCAGAAAGATGCTTTAAAAGTCACACAGAAAGCATAATTTTTAACTGTAGTGTGAGGTACATTAATTTTGTACATATTATTGGCAGATGAATGTCCTTTTGTGTCTAAGAGAGAAGTGAGCTCCTTAATACATCACTAATTACTGTCACTGTCAGTCAGTGCAATACTAGTCTGAAATTTGAACTGGGTTTTAGGACACTTGGCTTGCTTCCCAGTTCTGTAAAGAGACTGCTGAGTTTTTGTGGCCAGGCCTCGATCTCCATTTCACTCAGTTTCTCAGTCAGTAAAATGGGAATATTATTCCACTAGTACCTACATACCACAGGTTCACCTGACTGATGGTACGGCACTCATCATACCATTTTAAATCAGCTAAGCATCTGTCAGTGTACCCTTACCAAAAATCAAATTTTCTAGTGGAAGCAATATATGACTGTGATACTCCTTTATCATTCATGCAAAATACATAAAATGTTCAACACCAGCTGAACCTAGTCAGTGCCAAATCTTCCAGATATCCACTCTGTTGATTCCAGTGAATATTAGAAAAAAACCAAACAACCATCCAACCAACAAACAAAAAAACACAGAAGGAAGTGCCTCATGAGAAGCAGCAAAGCTGGAATTTCAGCATTTAAGCACTTCCCTTATGGTCCACAGATCACAGATTTTCTTAACAGGAACTAAAATCTCCTCTTAACAAAACTGCCCTACTTTGTCTTTCCTCCATGATACTCTTCTTGTTCTGTCAATACAACTTACAATGCTGACAGTTTGTATGTGGGGGGGGAAACTATGAATGAAAGGAGGATGGAGAGTATGCTATGGTGGGAGACAGAGTCCCTGGACCATGAAGAGAGGATGGAGGGCACTATTCCTGTGAATACGTGACAGGAGATGAACAGGGGAGTTGCCTGAGGAAAAGTCTATGGAAAAGAACCAAAGACCTCATTATTTGGCACCTAACTTACTTATTGCATTTTAAAGATTTCCTGTTTTCTCTAAGTAATTGATTGGTGAAGTTTCACTGATAAAAGCTATTTTAATAGTAGTTAATCTTCCTTTGTAAATATTGGGATAGGGTAAATACAGCAGCAGATCTGTTGAGGTTTTTTGGCTTGTAGTGGCACACAGGTCTGTGTGTCTCTAGGTACTTTGCCAAACCCAGTTACTGTAAGGCAGTTAACTCCAGGGCTTGCCAGTACTATTTCAATCAACCAAGAGAGGAAATTACTGAGTACATAACCCTTATACATGAACTACAGTTAAAAAAAACCAACAACCCCAAACTCCAAACCTCAGCAAGCAAAGAGAAATCACTCATTTGGCAAATGCTCTTCATCTTCTCAGTGCAGGGACTATTCTGGGGAGTGCAATGGATTCGAGCAGTTTTGGGCTAGTTAGGAATTGTCCTTAGGGGTTTTTTTTCTTCAGTAAAGCAGGTTTGGTATTACTCTAACATGTACTGGCAACAATAGTTCAGCTCCTTCATCCTTCAGAAGCAAGGAAGGATTAAACCTCACTCAGCAATTTTCACCACCTTTCCTACCACTTTTTGAATATGAAATCAGAACTGCTAACGACCCAGAAAGTATTTTGTGGAGTCAAGTTTTCATAGAAAATGAGACTTTTCTTTCAAGATTACTGCATTTAAATTTTTTTTTCTACCAAACTGTTCTACCCACATTTGCTCCTTTACAACTAAAATGCACTTTTGCTCTTATAAGCAATTATCAAATTTGCACAGTATAATCAACATATGTAATGTACCTGGGAGAAAAAAGAAGTCCAGGATTTTACAGACCAAATTGCATTTAATCTGAAATAATTTTGTTCTGCTTGTTGTTTGTTCAGAGCTAACTACAGCATTTTATTCTTCTACAGTTTTGATTAACCAGAGTGGGAATCTTAAGTCCCTAAAGAATGTAAGCTTAGGCTCTAAACCTTTCCTCATTTTAATTTCTTCTGTGCTCAGACAGTAAAACTGGAATGGTGAATCCCAAATTACAGTGGTTTAATATATGCTTTCACACAACCTATGAGCCCTTGCTACCCTTTTATGAATGTGATCTTTTCAGATAAATTTGTGAAAGTTATATGCTTGGAAGAAAATTAATGGAGAAAAAAAAGTACCTTGTTTCCTTTCAAGTCTTCTTTTTCTACTTGGAAATTGCATTTTGTTTTGCCATGTCCTTTGTGCTTTTTCAACAGGATAAGGTAATGAAGTCTTGGGGTTTTCACTTGGCATGAAGTCTGGTAACATGCCAGAGCTATACTGAAGAGGGACATGCATTCAAGAACACACAGTGCATATGGGACTTGCACAGCAGAGAAATGCTACTTTATACCTGATGGAAAAGATGAAAGGAGAGCATTTTCATACAAATAATGGCTATTGGGTTCTCCAGAAGTGAATAAACTAGGTCTATTGATAAGCAAACGAGATTTAAAAGCACTTCTGAAATTTTTTAAAACCCTACAAAAACAAACCAAACAAACAAAAAAACAAAGGCAGAGGATGTATGGGGGAAAAAAAAAAAAAAAAAAAAAAAAAAAAAGATACAGCAGAAGAGCTTTCAGAAAGACCTTACCAGTACTAACCAAAGCACAAACTGCAAAGCAACAAACAAAAATAAAGTAGTTTTCATTTACCTGGATTACCAACAAATGTGTGACAGTTCTGATAATAATTTCCCACTGATGGGACCACTGGATCTTATCAAGCTGCCTATTAGTACGTGCAGATAATCTCAGCACCAAATTCAGCCAAAACTAAACTCAATGTGCACTCATTCAATTAAGTTGTACCAACCATGAATTTGGAAATTAGTTCAAACAAAAGATACTTAGTTTTTATCAGCATTAATTTAAGCTGAACAACACAAGAAAGAAATTACTTACCTTAGGATGCAGTTATTTACAGTTCTGTTCTTTTTTTAAAAAAAATTAATTCATTGTTCCCTTGTCCTGACTGTTTGAATTAACACCTCATCAATTGAAATCCACTCTGAAAATACAAAGTTTAAGTACCTGGCAAATCAGGAAAAGGATAATTTCCTCTCTTCCTGTGAAACTAATGACTATTCATGCCTATCCTTCTGGTAAAGCTGTAATGTTTATTTGTGGCTTAACTGCTCACTATATAGCATAGTCAGCAACTATTGCAAAATTTTCCAGCGACACATTTAAACCAAACCACCTGATGAAGGAAGGTTTGGCTCATTTAGACAGGTCCACATCCTCTTTCTACGCTGATATTAGACATTTGAATATTTTAATGTGCAACATGTTCGGTAATTCTCCATGGGGCAAAACTGTTAATCTGATATTTCAGTCAGGTGAAAACACACAAACATATAAATGAGTTGCTGTACGTGTTTGTGTGTGTATATATATATGTGTTTATACATACAAATTTGTGCAGGATCATAAAGCAGTACTTTATGTAATTCATGCAAACAAAGTCAGCAAGGTGTTACATTCAATTAAATAATGAATACTTGAGAATATTTAATTGCAGAATAAGGAAGGAAAATAAAAATATCTATTTTTTTATTATTAATAATGATACCTGGAAATATACTGTAAGAAATAGCCCTTTTTGCCATAGATTTTGCTTTTATACTTGTGCTTTTCCTCATTTTCCACAAAAAAAAGGTAGGAATGATTTTCTACATGACTCTCAGATCACAGCTATTCAAATTTTGCATTCTTATGACAATAAAACGAGATTATACCTGGCACTCAGGAAACACTTGAAATCCATGGAATTTTCAGAGGGTGTCTTAACAATAAACCTTCTGATATGTCACTGAATGCTAAAGATTATAGTAACTGAATAACTAAATAGCAACTTGACAATAGTACTTTTCCATTTTAGCCAAAGTGCTGTCTCCTCCCATAAAAAGGAATGTCAGTGTTTGAAAAAATAATTTCAGACAGAACTACGAGTTGCAGAAATAAAAATAAGGCTATGCAAACTACAGTTGTTTCATTATATATTTCACAATCTTTAGTACTGCTATAGGGATTAACCAATTTACCCTTTTTCACCTCACATAAATTACCAGGAAATACAATCACTTCGAATGGTCTTCAGAGAGAAGCCCTCAAAACAGAAGCCAGAACTTACTGCTATGCATCTAACTTACAACATATGAATTGAGTCAGGTATCTCAGAAATTGCCCAAAGTCTAGCCAGGCCAGGTTCAAAGAAACCCATAGCACAGAGATGAACCTGAGCTCCACCTCTTCAGGATTTTAACAGCCTCCATCTACTCAGAATCCAAATCACCATGATATCTGCCTACACCTATTCTTTTAAAGAACTGAGATCTTATTTCCTTCAACATACAAGATCTGGAGACTCAGTCATGCATTTTTATGTAATAGGTCTTTTGACTAAAAGCCCAAATCCACAGTTCAGATATGAGTCTGTTACAGTGTTACATACAATGGATGTGACTCAGTGACCCAAGAGGTATTTTGCATTCATCTATTAACAATTAACAGCTAAGTTGTGGAAGCCTGTGATAACGAATGACAATGCACCAAAAAGCATATCCACAAGGAGGAGACAATAACAAGTTTCAGTTTCTCACTATTCTGCAGCCAGACTATTGCTCTTGGCTACTGTGCTCCCTGTGACAGAACCAGTTTTAAACACAAGCAAACTGCAAACAGAGAAACCAAAAAAACCTTCTAATCCTCTGCAAAACATACAGAGCAAAGCTGATGATTTACACAAAATTAAGGACAGCTTCCTGAAAATATATGCTAATACACAGGTGCCTATCATGGCTCATATGTGATCAAGCAAGCCTGTTGCTTCGCAGCATTTTAACTGACACAAAATTTTAACTAAGAGAAACCCCTGTGCACAAGTGGAATCATGGAGCCTGCTGATTACACTTTATATTACAACCAGCCATTGACATTTTGTAGGATTTATGTGGATGCAAAGGCTTAATATTGCACAGTAGCTCCTTGCAATGGAGAACGGTTCTTTAACATTAGTGCAAAGCTGGTGCAAATCAAATCCAAATCAAACTCAATCAACTATGGATGTTTGGAGCAGCTGTGGCCAGTGGTTTCAGCATGTATTAGCCTGTATTTTTAAAGCTGCTTTTTATAGTTGGCTACATTTGTCAGATTGTTTTTCTGCTTAGTGAACGTAAACACATTTTGTGAAAGGTGCCAAGTGACCTTGATTTCATGGGGATTTAAGTTATTAATCCATAGAAATTAATGTGAAACAGGGAAGTGATGCCCTACATCTGACCTCTGCTCTCAGCCTCTCTAGTGAGATGGGAGCTGATAAATCCCCATAAACTTGCTGCTTGTGATATGGACAGAGCAAATTATTAGAAGCTCTGAGAAATGCTTTGCTAGTTAAGGGCTCAGTCTATAAAGTCATTATTAACTCTTCCATTGCCTTCAATGAAAGCAAGACTAGCACTATCTCTAATAAATTTACACTGGGCTCAGACAAGAAACAGAAGAAATCAGTCTAAGGAAAGAAGCAGCTAAAACCCCCAATATTTGTTTGTCCATCGTAGTTCTAGACCTTAAGCTATATCAAAACTCACAAAGATTAATTATAAACCCTTCTTACCTTGCAACTATTTTTTTTAGGAAGACAGTGTGCCCCAAATTCAGCACTTGGCATTAACTTGAATATGGAATATACGTGAGAGACTAGAATTGCAGAATTTTCTGTACATGCTATTTAAGTAGCTACTTGTCTTTTCAAGATAGCTCTGATCCAAATAACTGTTGCAGTTCCAGTAGCAGTATGTGAAATGCAGTGTATGAAACACAGATCAAATTAAATTATTTTTGTTCAAAAGTTCCTTTTCCTCTTTTCAAGATAAGTAGCCTTCTTTATCTTCAAGGAGAGAGGTGCTTGTAGAGAAGGGACCAGCCACTCCTCCATTTCAAGATGAGAAACTGGACAAAGGGGAATTACACTCATTGTATGTAACTTGGGTGCAAACCAGAAACTGAACTCTAATTACCTCAGTATTAGAAATACAGACCACCCAACAATGTGGAAGAGACTGCTGGTTTTACCCATGGACCAGAAAGAGAGAGACCAAGCTCTGATCCAAATAACTGCTGCAGTTTGAGTAGCAGTATGTGAAATGCAGCGTGTGAAACACAGATCAAATAATTTTGTTCAAGTGTTTTTTTTTCTCTTTTCAAAATTTTCCATGGAAAAGACTGTACTTTCAAACGATGAGAGAAAAAGATTTCTTTAAAAAACCTGATGGTTTTGCCTATCAGCATTCCAAGCTTAAAATTAAGTTTTACCCTTGGGGAAAAAAAAGAAAAGAAAAGAAAGAAGCAGAATTTCTCTTTTTTAACTTCCTGCTTTTTTTCCTGAGCAGGATAAATATTTCTGTAAATTATTCCTGAGGTAGAAAGTCTGCTTGCTTTCAGATGTAAGAAAGTATCTTATGTGATTTATTGTGGGAACATTAAAAAAATTAATATGATTTAGAACAGCCAGTGCAGTACTTAACTGTCTTGGGAACACAATTTGACCTCACCTTAAAGTGACTGCAGAACATGCACTGACTCAACACAGCAGCATGTATCTTTGGATCGTTCTGACTCCTATAAACTACACTACAGACAAGGAAGCTGCAGAGTTATTTTACATTCAGGATCATCTTACATTCACCTGCATCTATTTAAAACCAGAAAAGTTCAATTGAAACTGATGGATATACACAATTAATTCAGAATATATCAGGGATCAAGGCAGGTTCTCAACTTCAGGGAGCTTCAAAATTATTGAAAAAAAGAACTGATAACCCTCCAAGAACCTTTGAGAAAAATCACCTCTTTGTATCAGACATAGTTTATTCTCTGGTTGAGCAATGGGAATTAATATTTAATATTGCAAAGATCCTTGGAGCTCCTACTATGATAGAATGTGCAGTAGGCTAGAAGGGAGTTAATAGCAATCTACTAGTTTTAAATATTTCAAGACTCTCATATTAGCATGATTTAAAAATCCACATTAATTTTGTATCATATTTATAACAACAAAAACAATGGTTTCAAACATAATAATCAAAACATTTTGCCATGCATATGAGAGTAAGTCTGTTCTGAGAAGAAGTGTATTTCTGTCACATTATCTGACTATGGTTAATACAAGAAACTCTTTGTTGTTCTGTTCCCTGTATAGTTGAAGGCTCCTGGGTTGCAGAGCTCCATTCAGCATGAGGAAAGGGAATCACTTAATAACTTTTCACTACATTTCCCAGCACATACATGTCAGAAATTGTAACATTTTTCCAAGTAATTTGGTAATGAACACTTCATACATGAAAACTTGGCCAATTCTCAAGGGTCAATCTATCAATAGGACAATTAAAAAATATATGGTATTTTTTAAAGTACGAAACAATGGCAAATTAAATTTAGAAACTCCAAGGGACTGTTATCTTTGAAGCTAAGAAATTCCATGTATGACATGAAGGTCAATGAATATCCTGCAATTTATAAGCAGTCACCCACACACAACCCCCAATCTACTACTTCCTGACCTAGTCCTTTTCTTTGTGACACTTCCCTTCAAAAACAGGCATAGTTATTTCAGAGAGATGAACTGGCTGAATAATTATTAACATAAAAAGAAATTACTGTGAATATAACAGTAAACTATTCAATATTTTATGATGAAAGCAGAATGTTCTTCCAGCTTTCAAATGGGAAAAAGGATCTGGAGATAAGTTTCCCCTTTTGCATTAACTCAAGTGAATTTTATTGTGCCCCAGAAGGGGTCTGCCTGGACACCAAAACCACATTTTCTGCATGCTGTCTTAGGTACAGCATGGCCAGTCTGGGTCCAGTACAGAAAAATTTAATGCAGTGTTAGAGCCATGGCATACAAACCCCTCAACCGCTGATTTCATTTTTTTGCATCTTCCTTTAGAATAGAAAGTCCTAAACAGGTTAGTTTAGGCTAATGGGCAAATTCAAAACAATTGTTACTTTCAAACCCATTGCAGCAGAGTTGGGGTATATACATGAAATGTAAGAACATTAGCAGGATACCATGCAGAAACTTTCTGAAAACACTTAACTCACATACACACGTAGCATACACCCGACACATACAAAGTTGTCTCATCAGCTCTTCCTTCTGGATGACCTGCCAGCAAACAAAGAGCAACAGCAGCTGTAACAACAATAATATATTCTGGGATCTGCATGAGTATCTCAGAATTTTGCTTAGCACTATTATAATAAAAATTTCTGTGCTCTCCAAAGTACACATATACAGAGACACAATCTTCAGATCAATTTTAGTGCAAACAAAATTGTAAAAAAAAACACACCTCTGAAAAACTAAGCCAGTGAAAACAGTAGCATGTCCAAATGATAGACACAAAAAATACTTTGGAATTATTTGCTTCTAATAAGATAAGCAAAAAGATTCAAACTGAGAAGTACTTAAAGTAACCTTTTAAAAACTAAAAACATGATTACATAAAAAAGTGAAATAATATTTTTGGAAAATATTTTTGGCCCATACATTTTAAAAATGTTTTCTTATAAAACTTTAATTTTTAAAAAGTATTTTAAACTTCTTCCTTGGTCACTATCCAAACACTTTTCAATTATAACACTAGTGTTGAGCTTTTGGATTGTTTAAATAATTAAGCAATTGTAATAATAGAAGTTGCAATTTTTTAATCTTAAGGAAGTAGTTCTGGCAAAAGAATGAAAAATATAAAGTACAATCTTTAAATTAGACTATCTCTTAAGTCTGAAGGTTAAGCTAATATCCCATATATTGAGGATGTTTTTATTGTCAAGTAAGGTAAAGCTCTTATTTTAAAATTTATAAAACCTTGAGCTCAACACAAAAAAGCTCAGCTGCAGATAATGAGAAAGTGAGCAGAATGCCCATAATAATTTAAAAAAAGAAAGTGTATCAAAATGTGGTTTGCTAAAAGACAATTATTAAAAAAACCCGAACATGTATTTTTTGTTTATAATAGAGAAAATAAAATTTTAATAGCCATCTGTCAGACCCAACAAGCAGTCCAAGTAAAACCAACCAAAGAAAACAAGCAGCTCTATTTTGTGAAGAGATTGTACTTGTCTTTTACATGTCAGGAATTATTTTATTTTACTTTGAAAGCTCTTATTATTAAATATAAGTTAATTTATACTAAATGGCAAAAAAATAAATACTACAAAATAACTGATTATTGCTCCAAAAAAAAGAAAGCAAAGCAGTGAACAGTGTATGGGACAGCTTATGGAAACTGAATAGAAGAGTACAGATATCAGAAAAGAGGAAAAACTCTGATGCTTATACCAGGAGAGAGAGGAATTTTTAGAAGGGGAAAAGAAGTCAGTCAGCTCTGCTCCACTGCTCATGAACATACATGAGTAACTCTGCTGTTCCTAGGGGGAGGAGGATGAGGGAAAGGGCTATCTCTGAATACCTCACTTGAGCTTGAATCAAGGTAAAACTTCAAGTTCATAAACACATGAAGAGTTGAAAGTCAAGAAATCATTGGCAACACAAGCCTAAATTCTATTATCTTTGAATGATACTATCCAAAAGATAAAATATTACCTTCTACCCTTGCAAAATTATTCAGGAACATTCCAAGGACAAGCTACATGGCATTGCAAGGCAGACTTGATAGCCTTCTCTTTTCTACAGATTACTTGTTTTACCAGAGCTGTTCTGGAAAAGAAAAGTCGGTACCTCAGCTATGTAACCAAGATCACTTAGTTTCAATAATTTACAAAGGGTTAGCTGACCCACAGTAACTCACTAAGCTATCTTAGCCCAATGTAATGTTTCAAAGTGTGTTTGCCACAGACAGAGTACAAACATTTAAACAGTACAGCTCTGCTGACATGCAGTAGTTTTGGCTTGTGCCTGGACTTCAAAACATGTGAATCTTTTCTGCCAAATTTTATGGCTGCTTCTTACAGATCTCCACTCCTACCTCCAGCTGAAAGCAGGTTCTTACTTGTCCATCACCAAATTAAAAAATAACTTGTGTTACCAAAATTATTTATTCCCTCACCTGTATTGAAATCTTTCATCTGCCAAGATGCCTCAACCCAGCCATCATCTTATTCAGTTACCTCCAACAAATTAAATGTAGCTAAAATGAGTGTAGAACGAGTAGGGGATCCTGTCAATCCTAAAAGGCAGGAACATTACACTATAGATAACTCAACAACTAAAAAGCTGTATTCTTCCCCGCTTTTTTTTTTTTTTAATTACTTCACATTTGCCAAGTTCTGCATTATACTATGCAACAAAATATCACCAGGCAACTTTAATTCTGCACTAAGTAATTATTTTTTGGCAATAAAAAAATATTCATATCTATGCACATATCTAAAGAACTCAACAACTACAGCAGTTCCCTCCTAAAGAAAAGCCTTCTCCTGCTGTTCTTCCATGTGAGATTTGTGTTCAGTTACTTATTCAGCATGGGTGGACATTTTTAAGCTATGGTTTCATAACCACACAACAGTCAGTGCCTTTTTACAGCAGCCTTTTAATTTTTTTTTTATTTTTTTTTCCCCATTGCACAATCCAAGTCTGTATCTGCACCTGCTCACAGTCAAGGGCGTTGATGATCTTGGTGTCTGCCCAAATTGCTTAAAAAATCTTGCTGCTTCAGCATGCGAGAAATATGCAATAGCTGGTTTCCCACGGGAGATTAGATAAACGTTAAGAAACTTCAACTGAAAACAAAATAACCTGAACTAAGGCCATGTTATCAAACCCACTTCTGAAGGAGAAAAAAAGGCAGATGTAGCATTAATGCAATCAAATAGGCAAACTAAGACCTTTCACTGATAAAACCTAAACCCCACCTAAACAAGGTACACCACGAAAAGCAAGCTACTTTTAATGACGTAAAATCCTCAACCCTACAGCCTGCCCTCGAAGATACGAAATAGTGTGTTTTGAAGAAGACAACTACCACAGCTGCTGAAATAAAACTCTCAAAAGACACCACCTCCCAAACCAGAGCACTCACTACTGGAGCTGGCACAAAGGCGGACACACAACACCCGGCCTGCCGGGTTCCCAGCGCCTCGGCTGGGGAAGGGACGGGGTTTGGGGCCCCGCTCTCCTCAGGCTGCCTGGGCCCTGGGGCCGCCAGTGGGAAAGCCCAGGCCAGGGGAGACAGATGCTGAAGGGAAGGGGCTGCCCCATGACGGGCCCTACGCGGCGGCGCGGCCCGCCCAGGCTGGGCGGGAAACAGCTCCTCCCGCCTTCCCTCCTTCCCGTCCCGCAGTGCAGGTTCCCGCTCCACCCCTGCCGGGCCGGCCCGACCCGACCCGGAGCAGGAAGCAGGGAATGGCGTCCCTTGACCCCAGCCTGTCACGGAAGGAGTCACGGGGAAGTGATGGAGGTGAGGGGAGCCGGGCGGCGGGAATGGGGCGGTTGGGAAGGGCCGCGCGCCGCTCGGGGAGGCTGCGCGCGCGGGCGGTAACGGCCGCGGCCC